>NW_025109939.1:0-109450 GCF_011392965.1 Frieseomelitta varia | reverse complement strand
ATTATTAAACTCACTGACTGCTGATGAGAAAATTATCAATTTTATTTTACTAAAGATAGATAGAATTTTAAAATTTCCTTCAGACGAGATTTGAATGTTTTGACGTAATCTTTGACTTTGATACTGTACAGTATTTTTAAACCCTTTGATTGCTCAATAAAATCAAGTTCAATACTCGAATAAGGGATATACTAAATTAAGAACACGTACATTTACCTTCAAATATGTTAAATTTCCATATGTAATATTTATTCCATATACTTATATATAAGTATTTTATTATCAAGTAATTTTATAATATGTCTATAAGGTAATTTCATTATTAAACTCACTGACTGCTGATGAGAAAATTATCAATTTTATTTTACTAAAGATAGATAGAATTTTAAAATTTTTTTCAGACGAGATTTGAATGTTTTGACGTAATCTTTGACTTTGATATTGTACGATATTTTTTAACCCTTTGATTGCTCAATAAAATCAAGTTCAATACTCGAATAAGGGATATACTAAATTAAGAACACGTACATTTACCTTCAAATATGTTAAATTTCCATATATAATATTTATTCCGTATACTTATATATAACATAAATTTTGAACCTAGAAGAATAACTATTTTATATTATATTAGAATTTATTATTTTATTAAACATTCAAAGGGTTACGAAACAAAAGTCTCAATTTTCAGAAATTCTTGTAATTAACATACATTCAGATAATACATCAATATTTGTATTTTTCATTTTCGCGAAGCAGGTAACCAAAGTTGATCGAATTTCCAGGTGTCCGGACCCGCAGAAACCGTGTTTCGTAGTATATAATCAAGATACGGACAGATTGGAAGCTATTGGCGACGCTGATGAATCCACGGACACTGACGATGGCCCTGTCTCACTATCAGGTAAATTAATCAAATTCTAACCAAATTCTCATTCGAACCAAACAGGAATCATAACATGCTAAACTGATCAATTTGTACAACTCAATCATGAAACATAAAATAACGAAATACAAAAAAAAACTAATAATGAAGTACAAAATAATTTTGATCGTTCAATGACAAGTTCGTCGTCGTCAAAATTTATTTCAGGCGCAATGAGAGGAGCATTGTCGTCCGTCTTGCCATGGATCAGAAACAGCCAATCGATTATGATAAGAGGACCAGCGGGTTGTGGGAAAAGTGCACTGATATCTGTCGTACTTTCTTCGATACGGAACGTCGAGCAATCGACTTTGATAAAAGGTTCGTCTCTGTACGGGCCTCAAGATCTGGTGACCAAGTTGAAACGAGGCTGCGTGCAACTAAATTCCTCCTCCCACGGAAGAACGTACAAACCTAGAAACGGATCCAGGGTCGTTTTGATCATGGAGGACGTGCACCTTGCATCGAACGACTTGCAGGTAGCCTGCCTCGTCTGTCGAGTCATTAAAAAATAAACTTCGTTCGAAATAATTGCGTTACACGAGAATGCGATTTGCTTAGGAACTGGCGCGAGAATTGATTCAAGAAGGAGGATTTCACGAGGAAGATCTGGAATTCGCTAGAGTACCACTGACGATTATATGCACAGCTGATGCGACCACTCGATTGCATCCGAGACTCGAAGCTCTCTTGTCCACTCATTATCTCCCGTAACTATTCTCACGCTGGAATAATTTGATCAATTTTCGGAATAATTTGATCAATTTCCGATCAAGTTTTCGGAATTTCTTGAAACTTACTATTTATATATATATATATATATTATATATTATATATTATAAAATATATAATTTATTATATTTATTATATAATTTAATATATGTTTTTTATATATTACACTAATTATATTATATTATATTTTATATTAATTATATTAAATTATATAATTTAATATATATTTTTATATTTATTATATAATATTTAATATATAATTTATTATATTTATGATATAATATATAATATAGTACTATTAATATATAAATAAATACTATAATACTATTTATATATATATTATATTTTTATAATATATATATAATTTATTATATTTATAATATAATATATAGTACTATTAATATATAAATAAATACTATAATACTATTTATATATATATTATATTTTTTATAATATATATATAATTTATTATATTTATTATATATATAATATTATGATAAATATAATAATGAAAAATAATAATTTTTATTATATATATATTATACATTTTAGTACTACCCAATTGAGAATCTTTCTATAAAAAGATCCAAGATATATATTTTTTCCATTAAATATAAATTCTCTAATATTCTTTAGTAAAGTCTTTAAATTATAATTATCGAATGCTTATGATTATTTTATCTATGGATCCTTCTCTCAGACAGCCTCTGAATTATAAAAATTCATTTTTTTCTTTTTTACGAGAAATATTCCAATAAACGTGAAATGGTACTCTGTCTCAATTTTAATGGCATCAAATTGCACACTTAAATTGTAATTTAATATTGAAAAAAATTCGTCCATTTCGTAAATAGATATCCAAGTTCGAAGGACATGATGGCTATCTTGGAATTGCATCTGAGGGACTCTTTGAAAGGGGATCACGTTATGATCGAATCTTGGATCGCGCAAATGGCACCTGTCATGCTAGACGCATTTCGATCGATCAAATCTTCTTATGGCTCGTCCATCGATTGGACGCCGAAGGATTTGGTCTTGTGGGCAGACAGCTTGAAGTATTATCCCTCTCCGGAGGACGAGTCGAATATCACACGTCATTTACTCGATGCTGGGAAACGTCTGTTCCATCCTAGGTAAGGATATTTTCTCAGCCGATGTGTCCCAGCCTTGAACCTCCAATCTCAATTTTCATTTCTACGATTTTATATATTGAAACGATATTATATATTGAATTTGCATGTATTTATCAGGTGTTTCTTCTGTTAATAATTGTTAGAGATTATAATACATTGATACCTATGTTTCACATTTTTCGTCGAATTTTATGACTCGTGATACTGAAAATTATTCAAACTAAATACACATAGAGTGAAGAGCATAACTGAACCGACAACCGATTGAAAAGGTTTGTTGATATTTTAAACTTTCCAAAATTACAAAGATATTCAGTTAAGTTTATTTTTTTAATATCCGTACTTTGACAGTTCTGAGTTCGTTTCCTCTTTTTTCAAAGGAAAACAGTGACCATTTGCGAGTCCATTTTTGTTTCATATTATGTCGCGAGTGAAAGAATACTTTCATTTTTGAAAATTGTAAAAATTCAAACGTCACTCAGATTATGTAAAACAATATTTTTCATAACTAAATCTACGACTACTTCAAAGATTGAAGTCTTCTCTTAAAACTTGTTGTACGATACTTTTTTCACTATTTTATCGAACGTTGAATATTAGGGTTGAATGAAAATAATTCAAGAAATCCGTAACGTTTCAAGTTTAATAAAATGGCGGAGAAAAATCGTGTAGCGAATTTTAAGGGAAGAGAAAATTTTAATCTTCAAGACTGTGGCAAATTTTGTTGCGAAACAAATTTTTTGATATTTTTACACATTTTTACACGATACCACTCGTTACACGATAGAAAGTTTTCTTCGAAAGAAACAAACTCACGATTGTGAAAGTAGAAAGCTCGCGTTTTAGAATGAGACCAAACAGATCGTCGTTTTTCGAAATTATATATCAGTTTAAATTATCGACAATTTTCCACTGTCACGAATACAGTTACGCTCTTCGTAACTCTTGTAATTGTTATTAGCGTTTGTTAAACGTAATAATAATTTTAACGCAATTAAACATAGTCAAAGTAAATAAAATTAAAGAAAACTCTAGCTTCTATTTCCCGATTTTTACATTTTAATTAAGTAAATTGAAAAAAAATCGAGCTTGTATTTACACTTTAATTAAATAAATTACAGAAAAATCCAGCTTATATTTCCCGATTTTTACATTTTAATTAAGTAAATTGCAGAGAAGTCCAGCTTATATTTCCCGATTTTTACATTTTAATTGAATGAATTACAGAAAAGTCCAGCTTGTATTTCCTGATTTTTACATTTTAATTAGGTAAATTGCAGAGAAGTCCAGCTTATATTTCCCGATTTTTACATTTCAATTGAATGAATTACAGAAAAGTCCAGCTTGTATTTCCCTCTTTTTACATTTTAATTAGGTAAATTGCAGAGAAGTCCAGCTTATATTTCCCGATTTTTACATTTCAATTGAATGAATTACAGAAAAGTCCAGCTTGTATTTCCCTCTTTTTACATTTTAATTAGGTAAATTGCAGAGAAGTCCAGCTTATATTTCCCGATTTTTACATTTCAATTGAATGAATTACAGAAAAGTCCAGCTTGTATTTCCCGACTTTTACATTTCAATTAAATTGAAGAAAAGTCCAGTATTTCCCCTATTTTTACGTTTTTTTTCCTTGACGGCAAAGAGTTCACTTTCGTTCATTCTCGATCGAGCCAGGCTGACGTCGAAAGATCAGGCTCGCTGGGAATCCATTATCCTTTCGAAGACCTCGACGTCGGTGACGGTGGGAGGCGATGTGTACACATGGAAATGTGGAAACAATGAGTTGCTGGCGCTGGACGAGGAACAGTGGCGGAAGGAGATAATTAACGCAGCAGCGAGATGCGCGAGGGAAGGTGATCCGGTACATGCATCGATTTCGTCTCACCTGTTGCACACGGTGGCCGGTAAGCACATTAAATTAACTTAATATTACGTTATTTCCAAACGAGCTTAATCCATCCGATACCCGTTTGTTCAATAACTGTCCACTTTGTAAATTTAACGAGATAACGCCCGCGTGACTGATCGTTTTTATTCCCATCTTTCGTTCGACGGTCGACGTTTACGCGGTCGTTTATTTGACGCGGCGGTTTGTCGTCGATTACGACGACATTTTTGTTGTACCTTTATCAATTCGATTATCGTCAAATTTAATTTCTGGACAATTTTAATTTTAATTTTATTCAGAAATTTTATAACGAATTGAATTTTAATTTTACGACTTTCTATAATTATTCAAGATATATTATTAATTTTAGAAATATCTATATCAATTATTCAAGCATATGTCTTTTCAATGTTATTAACACTATATTTTAATGAATTTGTTTTGTCGTTTATTATTACACAGAGTTACAATTCCGTGTCAAATCTGCAATACCAGCCGATTTAATCGAATTTGGTGTTTATGTAAAATTTGATTGTAACTAAACGGAAATTTCGGAAATTTGATACGGTTAATTTATCTATTAAATTTAGTAATATATTAACTAATTTGATAGAATTCTAGTAACATAATTATATTATATAACAATATATTATATAATATTTATTTTTGTAATATAGTTTTTAGAAATTTAGTAATATATTATTAATAGGATTTTATATTAACAATAATACATTTAATAGTTATAGAGTCCATCAAGTATAAAAAGCTTTTTGAACGAGATATTCTGTATAATAAACACGATTGAATAGCACGAATAGATATAATATATGATGTATGAATAATACTCAACGATTCTCGTTCCATGTTTTCTCAGGTTTGAGTTGGACGTTTGGAACGAATCTGAGGGGTGTGATTTTAATTGGACGACCCGGTGCTGGAAGAAAATCAGCAGTGAGACTCGCTGCCATGTATTCCTCTCTTCGTCTGATAGACTCGGGTCCAGGTACTGTATAAAATTTAAATGCAAAGATAAAATTTATAAATTTCATAAATTTCATAAATCCAACAAATTCACAAATTGCTTCAATTATTAATCTCATTATAGTATCATTGACAATTATAATCTCATACGGTTTACAATTTTTATTTCGAGATTTTTTTCATTCCTACTGTTCCAAAGCATCTATCAGAAGTGTAATTAATATAAATTTCGTGCCACGAAGAAAATTAAAATTCCACTTTTTATAGTACAATTATATAAGAAGAACAAAGTACGCAATTCAATAGAGAAGAAATAAAAACGCGGAGTTTTATTCAAACGCTCGCTGCAGGTTGTAGAATGAGTCTGGCGAGATACGGTTCGGTGCATATTCTACTTAACGTCGTGTGAAGCCTCGTATATATTTCTTTTGCACTTTAATGATCCAATATTAATAGAAAAGTTCCTAAAATAAACGTAAATAGTTTCAGTATTAAATTAATACTAAATTAAAATAATACTAAATAAATGAAACGAACGAGGGTATTAAAATTGATAGAATCTAAAATTGTTAAAATTAACGAAAATTAGTTGAGGTGGTTTTGTTAATGTTAATTATAAAATCATTTTAATTTGATTTTACTGTTAGAAGAGAATCGTTAATAACGAGCAAATAAACGAGTAAATAAACGAGTATTCTCCCATATTTGCCATTGTGTATGTCACGTAATAACTACTTGAGAACTGAATCCCTCAGGTCGTGGTCGAACATCGGTGAAAACGGCAGTTCAAGCCGCTGGAATCGACGGTGAGCCGACTTTGCTTTTGCTAGAGGAGCATCATATGAGGGAAGCTGGCTTGGCTGTTTTGGCCAGTGCAATAGTGTCGAGAGGGGAACTTCCAGGATTATTTACAGTGGAGGAACTCGACGGGTTAATAGCGCCGTTGGCTGACGTAGCAAGAAGAGAAGATTTTTCCAGCATGTTGGAGCAATATCTCTATCATCGTACGTCATATCTCAAACCTCTTCAGCGTCTCCAATAAGACACAGCGTGTGCTGATAGACATATAGTGGCACTCCGGTGAAAATATTGGCGCGTTCTTTACGAAATTTACTGACGGAGAACATAAAAATTAGGAAAATTAGAAAATTAGGAGATTGGACGATTAAGAAATTAAGAGATTAGCAATTTTGGGAAAATTGAAAAATTAAAAAAATTGACTGATTAAGAAATTAAAAGCTGGGCAAATTAAGAAGTCAGAAACTTGCAGAAACTTGAAAAATTAAGAAGTTTAGGAAAATTAGAAAATTTAAAAATTTGACAAACAAAGATGATTGGGAAATTAAGAAATTAGGAATTTAGAGAAATTAGAAAACTAGGGAATCAGAGAAATTAGAAACATTGGAAAATTAACAAAATCGGAAATTTGCAAAAATCGAAAGTTAGAAATTTACAAAGATTAGAAAATTTTAAAAAATTGACAAACTAAGGCGATTGGGAAACTAAGACATTAGGAATTTAGGAAAAATTAGGAAATTAGAAAACTAGGGAATCAGAGAGATTAGAAACGTTGGAAAATTAACAAAATCAGAAATTTACAAGAGTCGGAAGTTAAAAATTTACAAAGATTAGAAAATTTTAAAAAATTGACAAACTAAGGCGATTGGGAAACTAAGACATTAGGAATTTAGGAAAAATTAGGAAATTAGAAAACTAGGGAATCAGAGAAATTAGAAACGTTGGAAAATTAACAAAATCAGAAATTTGCAAAGGTCGGAAGTTAAAAATTTATAAAGATGACAAGATTGGCAAAACTTGGAAATTATTAATTATTAGAAATTATTTGGAAAATTCAGAAACTGAAAGAATTAATCAAAGAGTCAGGAAATTAGAAAAATTAAGAAACTAGAGAATTCGAGAATTGAAAATTAATATCACTATCGTATACATGTATTACAGTGCTTCAACTATATTATACAATTTCACAGGTCTACGCAATTACCTTCGAGTGGCCATAATCCTGGACAGCAAAGAGCTTCGTTCGCCTTGGTTGTCGCGTTCCGGACTTCTCGGGCATTGTGCGTTGATCGGTCCTGGATTTGGCAGCGAATGGTGGTGCTGGGAAGGTGCTCTGACCGAGATAGCCTGCCAGGAAATCGGCCACGACGCCGAGAGCCACGAAGAAACACCGGCTGGCGTTAAAGCGATGGTGAAGGCACATCTCGATGCATCGCGACAGCAGCAAGCTCCTGCTCGATTCTTTGCTCTGCTGCACACTTGGAAGCATCTGCACGTGACTTGGAACGAAGAGGTGGAGCAGAAATTGAACAGTCTCGATGCCGGCGTGGGAAAGTTGAAGGAAGCTGGGGCGCAAGTGGCTAAATTGGAGGACGAAGTTTCGAAACAGCGTCAGGAGCTGGAGGTATACGTTAACGTTGTTAATTTTCACCGAGTTTACTCGCGAATAGCGTTTACTTGATGCAACCTAAACGACGTTGAGACACTGATTAATAATATTTGGTTAATCGATGACGCTGCGTGTACAAAGAGACTATCGAATTTCTCTGCGTTTTATTTGTTTGTTTTCTCTGATCTTTCGTCAAATTTCTTTCTTCTCGCTATTAGATTCGTTATTAGAGATATTGATTAATAGTTTTTGGTTAATTGAATTGGTGTGTAAAGGGATGCATGTTTCTCCGCGTGGAACGAAAGTTCAATTTGCTTTTTCTTGAATTTACTGCCGCGATATTATTTGAGTTGTGACTGTAGTAATTAACAATTTAATTAAAGTATGTATAAAAGGATGTGATATGGTTATTCACGCGGAATAAAATTTTATTGTGTTTTATCCAATGGTTTCCGCCAAATTTACCGCTGTAATATTATTCGTGGTAAGCTGTGTTAATTAAAAATTTTTCATCAATTGATGAAGGTGAACGAATATGCTCCCTCGCCTGAAATAAAATTCTATGTTATTTAATAAAAAGTTTAAATTACGTTGCTTGAAAAATACGCGGGTGAAAAGGTGAATTTTTTTAAAAATTATTCCAATTATTGTTCTAAATTTCGTTTGGTGATTTTTTTTTAAAAAGTATAAATTTTCAAGTTTATTTGAAATTCAAAAATAAAAGTTAAAACTTGAAAGTAATTTTAAAAAATCGTTAATATTGTGCAACGATCTGGAAAAAATGCATTCGATTCGACTATTTCGTAGAGATGAAAAAATTTTTTTAATAATTAATATTGCAACATATGTACATATATATTCAGAATTACCGAATATTAATTGCATTTCCCGCGATGAATTGTAATAATTTTCAATTTCTCAGGCAGAGAAAGGACGTGCCAATGCAGCGCTCGAGCAGATCACCGCGACGATGAGAGGCGCCACGGGTCAGAGAGGCGAAATGGCCAACTTGAAAGCCGAAACCGAACAGGAGAGCACAGAATTGGCTCGCAGAAAGGTGAACACACTGCGCCGTAATAACATTTGCGCGAAAAACATTTTTTCCACGTGACTTTCGTTTCTCAAACTTCTCCTTAGAACTTTCTCGTTTCCTTAAAATTTTCGAGACAGATAAATCACGTTTCCTTCGCACGTACTTGACATCGTAGATATCTCATTTGCTTCAGTCGAGCCAGTCAAGCAAGATAGATTAAATAAATAAGTAAAACGAAAAAACAAAAATTGAATCACAGGCTGAAATCGAAGGAGAATTAGGGAAAGTGGAGCCGTTAGTGGAACAAGCGGCGCAAGCAGTTGCTGGCATCAGCGCTGACGCATTAGCGGAAGTTCGTTCTTTGAGAGCACCTCCAGCGCCTGTCAGAGACGTCCTCGAGGGTGTCCTTCGTTTAATGGGCATAAAAGACACGTCTTGGAACAGCATGAAGACGTTCCTGGCGAAACGCGGTATTAAGGACGAAATAAGGTAAACGCTGTGGCAATTGTGAAGCTCCTTAAAACTTCACTTCGCTTGTTCCAGCAAGTAAAATTCTTTCGCCAGGTGAACGTTGCAAAAAAAAAAAAAAAATTGCGATTCACAGAGTAATTTCATGGTAATTTTATTTTTGGGGGTGGTTTGCTTCAAGAGTTACGAGAGACACAATTTTATATCAGTATTTCAAGGAAAGCACACAATATAATAATATAATAATAATATATATATGATATAAATATTATATAATATTATATATATAAATTATAAATTATAATAATATAAATATTATATAATGTTATATATATAAATTATGATAATATAAATATCATATAATATATATATATATAAATTATAATAATATAAATATTATATAACGTTATATATATAAATTATGATAATATAAATATTATATAATATATATATAAATTATAATAATATAAATATTATATAATATTATATATATAAATTATGATAATATAAATATTATATAATAATGTACACTATATAATACCTTCTGTGTGTTGATACGAGAGTTTATATTGTATTAATTGCTGCTTTTACAGTTTGTTTAAGTATATTGCGTGGGATGAGAAAGCATTTCGTAACTGCATCGCGAAAAATTTTACCCCTATCCTCCTTTTTATAATATAGAACTTAAAAGATACAAATTTCTCGCGTTGAAATAGAGCGATTCAATTTCCAAAATTTGTGACCTCGAGCAGCGATCAGAGACAGATTTGAGCAAAACATTGAAACGTTCGCCTCGAATAAAAATCCTTGAATTGCAAGCAACACTGGAATTTTTGTTCCAACGTATGCCTCGATTCTATACAAAATTATGTTGAATCTATACCCAATATTTATACGGTCGTCGCTGTATATTTGAACGAAAACCTAATCTCATTTCGCAAACAATCAAACGTTCACTTCTGCTTCATCCTGCGACTCGTAAGAAACGCATTGGAAACGACCCGACGAACAATATACTCGTTGATGCCCGTAAGCAGAGCATCTGGGTGTATAAACCACGGGTCGGAGCTGATCGGACAATTCGAAAAACGAGTCTCGCCTGTCTCGTCTGTTTCATCAGCGACTATTCCGACGCGAGAGTTCGGGAAACGTGGTAAACGTCTTTGTTCGATTTAGAACGTGGGACGCGAGAAGAAGCACACCATTGAGTCTGGAGGCGGTTGCCAAGTTGGTCAAGGAGCGGCCGGAGAGTTTCGAGGAGAAAACCGCGAAACGAGCTTCGGTGGCCGCGGCCCCTTTGGCCGCCTGGGTCCTCGCGAACCTTCAATACGGCCAGATTCTTCAGCAAGTCGCGCCCCTCGAGAGAGAGCAACGACAGCTGGCCGAGTACGTGTTACACATCTCCACGTATTTTTCCGTTTTTACTGCGGCTTTTTACGCAAAATGTGAAAGAGACGGTGAAAGAATGCAAACATGTATAATGCTAGTGATGAAGAATTATCTGACATCTAATTTTGTGAGAAAAAGATATCTACTTGTTCGTATTTTGAAGCGCGAGACGATCACGAGCTCAGACAAAATTTGTGATTTTCTTCCTAAGATGATTTGACGTGGGTGAAAATATTAAAAAAATTTTTTTTCATAAACATTCGTCTAGTCAATATCTTGCAATTAAATACGAGAAATGGTAAATGTAAAATGTATTGCAATCTGAAAACTTTGACAGTATTGAAGAATTTTAAAGGATTTGGCACAATGATTATTAAAGGATTTAATATAGTATTATAATGTTACACGATATAGTAATTGAACAGGTTTAATAATACTTGTTGGATACTCAACGATTCCAAAAAAGTATAAAATTAAAGGAAATATTCCCAATTTTATTCCATTTAAATAAAGATTCGTCTTTTAAGCTTCCATTAATAATTTTAATTCTATAATATACTTATTCAATAATTTCAGAAGCTTTATTTATCATTATCGATTAAACCTATATCAAGCAAACTGGCTAAATTCTCTTTCTCTATCATCCAATTATAACTATTCGAGAAGTTTAAAATTTTATTAACAGATAAGACCGTTATGCCATGTGTCATAAAATAATTTTTATTGAAATTTAATATTTTAACGTCGTTATAATTTTATTAATAAAAATCTTCAAATTTTATGTTACGTTGCTTCAATGAATATTGTTACTTCAGACGTTTGTCAGCGGCAGAGGCTCAAATTGACAAGTTAGCAGAGGGGCTGAACACGGTGGAAAGTCGTGTGGCGCAGCTTCAAGAGGAACTAGCGGAACGCTCGAGGGGTGCAGCCGCCCTTCAACTACGTGCCGAGGCAACAGAGGCGAGACTAGCGACTGCAAGAGCCTTGCTTCAGAAATTGGACACGGAGCATCGCGACTGGCAGGCACAATTAGAAAAACTGACCAACAGGAAACAAAAGTTGGACGTCGAGGCTGCTAATGTTGCGTCTTTGCTCGTTTACGAAGTAGGTGGCAACAATTTGTCCTTACGTCGGAACATTGATGTTTGAATGTGATCTAGAAGTGTAGAATAGTTAAACATTTCGTCTGAGTAATCGGGGATTTTAAACTTCAAAGTAAATAATGCAACGCGATTACTTAACAGCTGGTCAAATGATCGGGCTAATTCTAAAATTCGAAATGATTACGATGCTTCTATTAATTTGTAAAGTTGTCTTGAATAATAATATTCTTGAAAAGAAAAAAAGAAGGAAACTAAAGTTACGATCGGCCACAATATTTCTATCAATATTCAACGATTTAAATATCAGGAAATTCGTAGCAAATGATTAAACGTTTGTCGAACAATAATTGAAAGTTCCAGAACTCGAGCCTAATAATAATATTCAAAAGCTAACACCATGTGACAATAGAATCAAACGTATCATTTCGCGAATTCTGACAATCTGCGAACACTTGAAAAATCCACGTTCGAATGCAGAATCTTGGGAAAGATGACAAATGGAAGAAATCGGCCATAGATCTCTTGATTACCGAGAGAGAAAGGCTACTGTGGCGAGCTCAGGGTCTGCCAGCGGACACCGGAAGTCTGGTCGGTGCATCGTGCGCTCTGCGTGGTCCCTTGGTCCCCATATTCATCGATCCGTCCGGTGTGGCAGTGTCGTGGCTGAAAAATAACGTCGGCTCAAGGATGGAGGTCACAAAGCCGGAGGATGCGAAATTTTTGACCACGTTGGAATTGGCTGTACGGTTTGGTAAACCGTTACTGGTGGAGGAACTCGTTGAATTCCCATCGATTCTGTTGCCATTGCTGCGTAGACGTCCCCTGAAACTCGGCGAAAGAACACTGCCCGCGCCTCAAGGCTTCAAACTTTTCTTGGCCACTAGACGAGACAAATTGGATGGTTTCCCGAAGGAAGTCGACGCTGTTCTGTTCAAAATTGCTCTCGGCGCTGGTACCAAGAGTTTGGCCGAGAGATTCGTCGAGAAGGTAAGGAAAATATTGAATTTGGTGGTTTTACAGTCGATAGATATATTTATTTTAATATGATATATATCTATTAATATATATCTGTTATTTATTATATATCTATTAATATATATCTTATTTAATATATATATATGTGTGTGTGTACTTTTTTTTATTATCTTAAAATTTGAAATATTAACTAAACTGAATTAGATTGATTCTGTTTCACACTTGGCTCTGTCCAATTTTTCCTATTCTCTCTTCTCCATTTAATGACCAAAGTTGACACTGTCTTCGTGCCTGCATCCTATCTTTCTCTCTCACCCTCGCACCCTTGATATTATATTATTTTCAAAGTGTTTCAAAGGCCACTCGTATGCCTACAGCTTCCATAAATTTGATCTGCGCTAGATTTTCGCTTTCCTGCAAAGATTTCATTTAGATTTTACAATTCTCTTTTTAGAAATTCCAGTTGAAATTAATTTTGCAATATAAATACACTTTCTGAAACTAAAATATTCACTAAGTACATAAGTACATTTGGGGTACAAACGCGCACTTCTCACCTCGAAGCTCGAAAAAGACGGCAAAAAGAAATTGTACATCTGTAATCTATGATTCTGACGTGAAAAAAAAAACAGAGAGGTTTCAACTCTTAGAGAAATTTTCAAGGAAAAATATACGTTGACTCTCTTATCTGCTGCGTGATATGCAAGTATCGTAGAAAAATGAAGTATAGATCGTAAATGTAGAAGCATTACGCTTCAAAATAAGCTCAGAAATAGAATTTCGTACTTTGGGGACGTTTGCGGATGTTTGTGCAGGATGAAATGATCTTCGACTAGAATTTTTCTCTATTGACACTTTTATTGGCTATGTTAGAAGCGCGGAGACTATCTTCGTTAGCGTATGTATCGCAGATGTTTCTTTATCGTACTCCCTGACGGCCCGAATTTCTCTCGTGTTCGTTTCGTATGGCTGCTCGGCTTTTTCTTTGAGAGTCCTCGACGTGTTGCCGTACTGTCCTTTCTGCGACTGTCTGCATTCGGTGGCGGTGCTGCGTGTGTATCAGCGCATCTCCATTGCCACCAATCTACATGCTGTGGTGGCCAACAACTGTTGTTGTGGCATCTCCTTCCTCGATGTTGCATCCTTCGATGAACGTCTGCGTCCTTCCTGATGTTGCATCCTCGCTGGTGTGTGTCGCCGTCCTTTCCTTTTGTTGTTGATGTTTCTCGATTTTGCTTGGTTGCCGTGTTCACATCATTCGTCGGGCGATCACTAGTTGAATGGCGTTAGTATATGTCTATGGTATATACATATTTACACTATTTACAATTAGTGGGAGGATGGAGGAAGGAGATGGAAGAATAGGATTTAGGTGATGGGTAAAAAGGTTGTGCGTTTCGTCTCAGAATCGCTGCCTAGACTCATCCAATGGGACTGATGGCAGCCGACCTCTTTTACCCCAGACGCTTTGTTGTTATAACTACTCGCTTATAGGCTGGACGACGGTCCACCAACCCATCCTAGCGGTGTTCCGCACTCTGCTTGCTTAACATCGAATATCGTTAGATTTCGACGCTAGGCGCACAGCCACTTGCGGCTTGTACAAGTCGGTGTTCGAAACTCGTACTCGAGGGACTCTAGGCCGCTACAGTACGATTCCCTTTCGCAGAGTTAAAATAGCTTAAAAATCAGTGTGCAATAATATTTAACATCAATTTTATTGAACTGTATCATCTGCAAATATTCGAGATTCGCCAATTTGTAGGACCGAACACCGCGTTCACTTCGAGAATTTCGATCCAATTACTTTTTAAGCAGGAAAGATAGAAAAAAACGCAATCGTAAAATTTCGAAACGATTTCACTCACAAAGTACAGCCACGTTACTTCCACTATCGCGTTATTCGGAAAATCCTATCAAACTTGTCGCCAGAGACGATTTCTCTTCCCTGATTTCTCCTTCCACTAGTGGAATATCAAAAAAAGAAAGAAAAGAAGAGAAGAGGAGGGAAAAAGAAAAAGTGAAAAAGAATCTGTTCGAACGACAACTCATTTCGAGTGGCCCGACAATGAAATTGGAAAACTTCTCTGAGCGATGAGAGATCGAGAGTCTGGTGGAAAGTAAAATACCAGAGTTAAAGATTAATTGCTTCGTCGATGGACGGAGGGGGGCAGGTTCTGTTGAAGGAGACGCCGGAACTGGCGACACAGAGGAAGGAGGCATTGGAACGCGAAGAAAAATTATCAGGGGAACGGGACACCGCGAGATTGGATCTGTTGGCGCAGCTGGCCACGGCCAGAGGTCAAGATCTCCTTCAGGAGTCTGAAGGATCGCACGGTGGGCTTTTGTCATCGTTGGAAGCCACTCAATCGAAAGCCAAGGAAATAGCTGTTGCACTTGAGGAGAGCCGACGAAGCTTCGAAGATGTTACCAGGTTCGTTATTAAATTTGATCAAAATTTTTACTAAAAAAAAATCTAATATAAATATATTAATTATATATTTATATATATAATATATAAATATATAATCAATATAATAACAATTAATTATATATATATAATAAATTAATAATAATATATCATATATATTTAATTTATATATTTATATATATTTGATCAAAATTTTTACTAAAAAGAACTAATATATTAATTATATATTTATATGTATCAATATAATAATATAGTAGAAATATAATATAAATTGTTCATGGGATCCTCTTAGTTGACAAGTGGATTAAGTCCTCCTTCTTAACGTTTTATAATAATTAATGTAAAATAAATTGAAAACAGAATGTAGGTTTATCGTAAGAAAACAAAACGGAAGAATAATATTTACGACGATATGTAACTTGAGAGAAAGATACATTCTTTTGAGTAGTAAAATGGTAAGATGACGAACAATCAAATGTCATTATTTATTCACGATGTAAAAATTGACTGTTATTTTTCATCAATCAAGAGTCGATATTGAATTGATAAAATCAAAAATTGATAAATGAAATAAATATGATTTTTGTTAATTTTGGACCTTACACCACTCGCCAATTGAAAGACTCATGTATAATAATTACAATCGGGAGCAGTTAATTTAGTAGTCAGATAATTCAAAACTAAATAAATTTGAATAAAATTTCTCTTTTATTCAAAAGATTCATTTGTAAAAGAATGTATAAAGTAATAATATATAAATATTCCAATTACGAAAATAATATTTCAAAGTGTAATTAGCTATATTTACGAGTGAAACTTGTAATTTGTAACGGTCATGTTTCTCCAGAAAAATTTATTTCACCCGAGAAGAAAATCGTGTTTCATATTTCTGAAACGGGAGTGCGTACATGTGTAATTCTGAGCGAGTGAAAATTTTGAATAAGAAAGGAGAAACCATTCATTAAAATGGATTTAAAATGCCACTTATCAATTGCTAAACGTACGCATAATTACAATTTGCATTTTGATAACTGCAATTTGAAAAATAAAAAGGAAACTTTACAACTTGTATCTTTTTCATGGGTAACAACTTGTTGCAGCTAATTTTATCGTCTCTCTGCGAAAGCGAAGAAATTATCACTTGCAGAGGTGTGGAAACTGTGTACTTTGTAGAACTTATACGTGCTTCACAGATAATCTGCTCCCACATGAAGCAGCAGCATTATTGGAATTAAATATACCACTCGTGTAAATCCAGAAAGTGATTAACAGATTAATATGTTCCATGCGTGTTACATATGTATAAACGTGTTCCATGCTAAATGTACCATTCACGTTGAATTTCATCGTTATCATATCTAACAGAAAAGTGTACAAAATCCAATGAACACTGTTAGGATTAGTTCTGTCAAATTAAAGTTAATCTCTTTAATAATGATTAATTTGAGCAAAATCGTATTGAATATTTTTCTACCTAGAATGAGAAATTATTTTTGTATCAAGAGTCGGTTTCAAAAAGTAATGTTGATAAATCATCAACACACCGCAAAAGTTTAGTAAGAATTAAATTATTTTACATTTCGCTCTATAAATATGTGAATAAATGAAAATCTGCTTCTAACATTTATATGTTAATAATTTTATAATTATATTCTTATATAGAGAAACAGAACGTAAATAAAAATCAAGTAATTTCAGCTTTAATTGAAAGAAAATTCAACAGACTAGCCACGATTTGCAAAATAACGTAAAATTTAAATTAAAAACTTCTCAAGGACCGTATTATTTTGCAAAAATCAGTCGAAATTTCCCGAGTTTTTCTTTTAGCAAATGATTGTTATACCATAACACGTATCACAATAAAATTACAGAACGGTGGTATTTTAAAAAATACCGCCCTTCTAGAAAACTTCAATTCGTAATCTAACAATTTTTCGTGTTCACAAAAAAAATATATCTAGTCGAATATATCGATTTTGCATAAATTCAATCGATAAAGTAGAATCGTGTTAACAAAATAGTGTGAAATATCAAGCACAAATTACATATCGTCAGTATCAATAAACTTCGCAGACGTTCGAAGTAAATGTCGTTGAAATTCATCTTTCGTAGTTTATGCAATATTTTTGCTTGAAATTTGAAGTTTCGCGAACGTGCTGATCAAAGTTTCCACGGTTTCACTGCCCCGATGTACCCACCCCCTGCACGTGAAAGTTTTTTAATTCGCAAAAACCTTGAGATTCATCGGGCAACTTCCTTTTATAAATATTCACTGTCGCGAGACGAGTTTCTGAAAAAAAAGGGAGAAAGTTTCGCAAGAGTCGGGATAGTCGTAATTGGAACGAAGCTTCAATTTTTCATCCCAGCTTCATCTGTACCATACGATGTTCACAGGAGAGCCAAAGAGCATGAGAAATTAGCCAAATTCGCTGCAAACTTGTACAAAACTGTAAGAGGACTCACCGCATTGAATCCACTGTACGTGTTCTCGGCGGAAGCTTTCACTGATATTTATTTAGAGGCGGAAGATTACAGGAGATCGATACTGTCTCAAGACAAAAGGGAACAAGACAAGCTGATCGAGAAACGGTACGAGTCTTCCTCGAGGAAGTAGCTGTTAAACGAGACTTTTAAAATTTCTACATCAAAACTTAGACGATAGAAGACTACTTTAATTTGAAATTGCGTAATTTATATCAACAGTGATTTATAATTATTTCAACAGTAACAATTGCAGTATTATTTTGATGGTGATTTTTTTATATTAACCTCTTGCGCTGACAACTGGTTCGCGGACCATAACGAGTGACCAAACCGTACACAATAATTCGTCGCTTTCTTTTTCTTTTGAACTCGTCAGTATATTATCACTGGATAGAAATTATTGAGAAGTAATAAATTTATCATTTGTTTTGCCTGAGTTATACTTGAATATACTTAAAACTGAAGAAATATTGCAATTTGGAACAAAAAATTCTCGACGTATGTTATCCTAGCGCAAGAGGTTAAATGACTTTTAATGTTCGTTTTTAATTTTCTGTTTCATCTTATATTTATATCCTCCGTGACAAATATTGATCAACGAAATTCCAGTAAATGAAAAATTCCAAAGTTCAACCGACTTCTAGAAGGTTACTGAAAAAAAAAAAAAAAAAACTTTAAAAGAAATTCGAGACATTCGAAAATTGAGCTGAATATCCTGCCCTGCCAGAGAAAATAAAATAATAAGAACGAACGAGCGACGCGATTTCTTGAATTAACGAATTCTTCAAACTCAACAAGCCTCGTCAACTCAAATTGCAGGCTGATAGCTTTGACTCTTCATTATTGCTCGAGGGCCGTGTACAGGGAGCATCGATTGCCAGTCGCGTTGCAATTGGCGCTTTCGTTAAACTCCGTGCCAGACGTCGAGAGAAATTTCTTATTGGGCGAAATCCCTTTAAACGACGACGAGGATCCCGACTACAAAGTACCTGACTGGGTGCCGGAGGAACGGCGTCTATCAGTCCGGGCGTTAGCCTCGTCGTTCCCGCAAGTAAGTTGTCAATCTATTTGCAAATTGCAGGCATTATTGAACTGCGATTCCCTTGGAACTCATGGCAGGTAGCTGCGAGGATGAAGCAATCCTGGTTGAACGACGTCAGCAATATTTACGCGGAGAGCAACTTAACCACGTTCCAAAAAATTTTACTGATAAAGACTCTACGTCCGGACTATTTGCACACAGCTCTCTCGAAACTGGCCGCTGAAGTATTGGGTAACACGATCTTCTGTTAATAAATTAAAAAATGATAAATAAATAAAAGGTCTGACGACCAATTTTAGATTTCCTTCTTTCTTTTTTTCTTTTTTTCTTACAATTGCTCGAGAGATTCTTGTAATCAAAATTAACGTTGATTTCGCTTTACTTTAATTATCGTAATATTTTTTTAATTATAATGATCTGTATGTAGAGTATGTTGATATGTGTTAAAGGTTGTTCCGAGATTTACAAAAAAATTAAACTCGAACAATTCGACTTTACATTCATGGTTTCCTTTTTCTTTTTTTTTAAATAGCGCACAAAATTACCCTGTTTCGTAAATAAAGCACGATATTATTTCCTTCTCATCATTATTATTCTACTGTTTCGTGTTATTTTACTTTATTTCACTGTCGTCATCTTTTTAATTTCTTTTCATCGATCTTTCCTTTCCTCAATGGAGCCTTCCTGTTAAATAAATAAATGATTTCAAAAGTCAAAGAAATTATTTAAATATTGCTAAGGAATTACAAAGAAATTGTTTGTTTAAAATATATTTATAAGCATTCTGATAGAATAGAATCGACACTTTACGTTGTTGAAATATACAGGGTGTTTCGTAACTTGTGAAACTCCGGGAGCTGATTGTACGCCTAAAAATAATGAAAAAAAGTCATATAAATATATGTCCTATCTGTCTTCGTTCATGACATATAATGAATTTTATAAACTAGAGCAAACTCTAGTAAGCTAGTTTTACCAGGGATGGTACATTCAATTTTCATAATAATCATAATTGGGATGAAGAAAACCCACATGTTATTGTGCATTCAAGACATCAACACCAGTTTAGTTTAAACGTATGGGCAGGAATAATTGATAAATTTTTCACCGGACCTTTTTTTCTTGATGGGAAACTAACAGGCACAAAGTACGTTAATTTTTTGAGCACGCGTTTGCACGAAATATTAGAGGAAGTTCCAATCAATATTAGAGTTCGTATGCGGTTTATGCATGATGGAGCTCCGCCGCATTTTAGCCGAGTGGCTAGGCAATTTTTAAATCGACACTTTGCAANACGCAACATCGATTGAACATGCTGAAATACTACGAAATAGAATAGAGCAAGGCTTCCGACAAATTCGAGAAACATCAGGAATGATAGAGAGAGTAACCAGATGAATGACAAAACGCGTGCAGGCTTGTCTTCAAATGCAAGGTGGTCATATCGAGCATCTTTTGTAAAAGTAATTGAAACAGAAAATTCATTGTATCTCATAAACGAAGACAGATAGGACATATATTTATATGACGTTATTTTCATTATTTTTAGACGTACAATCAGCTCTCGAAGTGGGTCCCACAAGTTACGAAACACCCTGTATATTTCTGTACCTTTGTATATTACGTACCTCTGTATATTTCTTACCTTGTAATCTCTTCTTTCTCTGAAAAGGTGTGAAAGATTTGGCGCCACCGCACTGGTCCCTGAGAAAGGTAGCCGAGAACGAAGGTACATATCCGGTGCTGTTACTTCTGTCACCTGGAGCTGATCCCGGTTCCGAGTTGAGAGCATTAGCCAGTAATCGGGTCGCATCGGCCACAGGATTCGTCGAAGTGTCTCTCGGACAGGGTCAAGTTGCTCAGGCTGAACTATCACTGGAGAATGCTTGCCGGTAAACGTACCTTTCTCTCTCGGCTGACAGAGTATGAAATCCAAATTTCAAGCTTCCCGCGAGTTCTACATACAGTTTTACGTTTGAAGAAAAATTTACAATTTCATTCTCGATATAATCTCTTCCTAGATCTGACGTGATTGAAGAACTGAAGAGATTGATATTGGCGTGATTCGAAGTAAAAAGTTATTGTCGAAGCGCGGATTCCACGCATTTTGAAAACTTCCATGAACATTGCCATATAGAAGAAGTAGAACTTACTTACTGTGCATTATAATTGGGCTATGGGCACCTTTATGCATTTATGGAAATTCGAAGATGCAAAAATATCCAATATTAATTGTAATTCTGTGTAGAAGAAACAACTCTCTTATTTAGATTAGTTCGTTCTTTTAATTATATTCATAATATTTATATGTTATATTTTTAATTAATTATATTTATTATATTCATAATTAAAGAAGTCATAATCTAAGTATAACATATTCTACTTTGGATATTTTTATATCTCAGTTTTCCAAAAATGCGTAAAACCCATTATATTTTATTTTTTCTATTTTACATGAAATTCTAAAAATTCCAAAGAAAGAGAAGGTCGACATTATAATACTTATTAATACGAATTACGCGATAAAACTACGAAAGCGAATATTATGGCTAATTTGGTATTTCCCCGCGAAGAATATGGCCTAAGGCCAAAATCTTGCGTCTTTAGAACAGTGTGGTATTAGAGGAGATAATGAGGCGACGATCTTACGTTTACACAAGAGGTTCTTATACATTGTTATAATAAGATCTCAAAGGCATTGTTCGACTTTGTCACGTTCGTTGGCGGAAATTGGATCCAGAGATTGTAAACCGACTAGATCGCTGACGTATTATAATATTACGCGTCCATTAAACATCTATAAAGTGATAAAATAACATCGAACCTTCCACTTTTGTGGATTTAATCTGCAAATAATTAGAGATACCTTTCCCTCGTGACTTTTCTTTCATTCGTCATTTAAATTACGTTACATGCTCTAGAAATTTTCCCGGGATGCTGCGCCGTAAAAAGTTTCACAACTCGTTGAAAATTTCACAGTGTTACAATAAGTTTAAAGTTTAAATTCGGTAAAAATTGAGAAAGTCAAAGGTTGAACGCAGAATCGTCAAAATGGCAAAATGAAAGCTAAATCAGTAGAAACGAAGGAAACCAATCGAGTTCGTTCGAATTCGAACTTTGTCACGTTCGCTAAAAATTAAAAAGGAAAAAGAAAAAATGAAAACTTCACTGTTTCAAACCTCAATGCAACAGCCGCTCTGTGTTTCTGAAAATACACTGCTCACAAAAATTAGGGGATAAAATATTACGTCGTTTGCTTTTCTGATGTTCTTGTTTAATAAAAAAAAAATAAAGTGCCTCCTTTCTTTTGTCGCTTCATATTCATTTTGAAATTTTTATTAGCAGTATAATATACTATAAATAATAAATAAATATATAATAAATATACTATAATACTAAATACTATATTATAATAAATATATAATATATAATAAATAAATAAATATAATTTTTGTGAGCAGTATAATATACTATAAATGATAAATAAATATATTATATTATAATAAATATATAATATATAATAAATAAATAAATATATTATATTATAATAAATATATAATATATAATAAATAAATAAATATATTATATTATAATAAATATATAATATATAATAAATAAATAAATATATTATATTATAATAAATATATAATATATAATAAATAAATAAATATAATTTTTGTGAGCAGTATAATATACTATAAATAATAAATAAATAAATATAATTATTGTTAGCAGTATAATATACTATAAATAACGAATAAATATACTCTATTAAATATATAATATATAATAAATAAATAAATATAATTTTTGTGAGCAATACAATATACTATAATATAATAAATAAATATACCATAATATAAGTACAATAAACTGAGATTTAGATTGAAATTCAATCACGATCATCCGTTCTGATTTCGGTCGAACAGAAACGGAAGCTGGATACTCCTCAGCAACCTGCACCTAGCCCTCAACTGGCTTCCCCGACTGGAGAGCCTCCTCAGATCGCTCTGGTGCAAAAAAAATCCCGCGACGAGGATCTGGTTAACCACGGAGGAGTGCGTAGGATTCTATCCGAGCCTCGCCGGCCTCTGTTTGAAGCTCGCGTACGAGCCACCGGAGGGTGTGAAGAGAAACGTGAAACGATCGTTGCAGCAACTGCACCAGAAGCACCGAAGAGACGTGAACGTTCCCGGCAGCCTGTTGCTGTCGTGGCTGCACGCAACGCTCCAGGAACGAAGGAAATTCGTTCCTCAAGGCTGGATAAGGTCGTACGAGTGGAACGAGTCCGACCTCGAGGCCGCCTACGAATTGGTGGTGAAAGAAATGGCGGAGTCCGCGATGAGCAGGGGCAAAGACGGCGATTGGCAGACTGGTAGGGGACTGTTGGACGTGGCGATTTATGGCGGTCGTTTGCAGGACGATTACGATATGAGAGCGCTGTGCTCGATTGTCCGTGACGTTTGGAGCTGCGAGGTGTTCCGCGGCCAGAGGAAATTGGCCGGTGTTCTGAAAGTGGTTGATGGCTCGTTCGAGGAAGTGGCCAAGAGTCTCGAGACCGTTCCGGATAATGACTCGCCCAAAGAGTGCTTCGGATTGCCGGCGAACGCGCACAGAGCTTGGGAGAGGACCGCTGCCGAGGCTGCGCTGTCGCATTTGAAAGGTTTGTTGACAGTGAAACTGTGAAACGGCAGAGAATTCGATACGATACAGAAGAAGTTCGCGAAATGGAGTTTTTCGTGGTATTTAGTAGATAAAAAACAAATTTACTTCGTTCGATCTTTATAAAGATGTAATTTTGTGGTAGTTAGTAGATAAAAACAAATTTACTTCGTTCGAGCTTTATAAAGATATAATTTTGCGCGGGTAGTGTTGGGATGGATATTCACGTGATCGTCTTGAATATCACGTATTGATACTACGTTTGATTAAAAATATTATTTTATAAAATTTTTATCTATATTTAATTTTTATTTTTATTTTTAAATTTTAATGACAATATATAAGTACATTTTAATGACAAAATTTAAGTATATATGGATTATCAAATTAAATAACAAATTTCCCCTCAAATGATTAAAAGGCCGCCATATTACTTTATTTTAATGATTCAACATTTAATTATAAAAATTTTATTCTTAAATTAATATAATAGGGTATCTAATCCTAGTTTGTTATTCAATTTTAATATAAAAATTTAGACTATTAATATTAATTTAAATTTCACCTAAAATTAATAAATTTAACAACATATTGAGTTGTTTTCAAAGATATGAAGAAACTTTGTTGAAACAAAAATTATAAAATTAATATTGTTTTAATAGGTACATAAGTACATGCATTTTAATATACACATAAATATGTACACGAGTTAATAGTGTTTTAGTATGTTAATATAGCTTTTTTATAGACAACGTTTATATCATTTCATTTAAAAAAAAAATCGGAAATAACCTTGAACTGATCTCGTATCCTTCCTAGCTGCAAAAAAAAAAAAGAAAGAAACAGTCCATTTATTATAACTCCCTTTATACTAAACAATTTTTGTTAAATATTTTCATATTTTCGAAAACAACGGAGGAATTCTGCGCAATTCAGCATCGCTTTAATAATTTAGAACGAATTGTATTTTTCCGATTTCACGTCGGATTTTTCTAAAAATCATTTCACCTTGTTTCTGTTCCGTTTTAATTTACTCTGATGCTAGAGCACGAAGCTTGTCAACTTGTTTTCTTTTTTTTTTTTTTTAAATATCGACAGGTATTTTGATCAAAGTGTCTGTCAACGACGGCAGGGGCAGCAAGAAAACGGAAACGAAAATTCAGAGAGACTTGAAAGAGCTGATCGATCGGCACGTGTCGATCTTTGGATCGTCCACGGCCATGGAGCAACACCGTGATAGTAACAACCCGTTGCAAAGTTTCTTTGTCGACGAGATGAGTCTGACCAAGAGGACGTTGAATCTCATTCGCGCTGACGTGGAAACCTCGCGTCTCGAGGACGCTAAGGTTTAGTTATTAATTAACTTTTTAAAATTAATATTCGAACCTTGAGACCTACGTCAATTCAATCTCTTTTAAATTAAGAAAGGATCCAGAAAAGTTGATAAACTAAGTTGGTTTAAAAAATTAATTTAGTTTATTATATCATTATATATTTATATTTATTATATTATATATATTATTATATATTTATATTTATTATATTATATATATTATTATATATTTATTTATATTATATATTATATATATATTAATATATATTTATATTTATTTATATTCATTTATATTTGTATTATATTTATATTTATTTATATTATATATTATATATATTATTATATATTTATATTTATTTTTTGTTTATATTATATTTATATTTATTTATATTATATGTTATATATATTATTATATATTTATATTTATTTTTTGTTTATATTATAGTTATATTTATTTATATTATATATTATATTTATTATATCATTTCCAATTTAAAATTGGAAGATTCAAAGGACCTGGAGAAAATTTCGGAAAAATTTCCGCAAGATTTCGAAGGTTACGGGAGAATTGCTCGAACTTTGGACAAATTTTTCTAGACTCCCGCACGCTGGATGGGAAACTGGAGATACGGGCCGAAGGAAGCTCTCTCTTTCGTTAAAGGATTATTGTCCAGGTACCAGGCTTTGGAATCCATCTTGGCCATTTCCTCGTCTGTGGTCGACATGTCGCGGCTGGCAAGGCCACGTGCGTTCCTGACCGTTCTCAAGCAACACACCGCGCGCGAAACGCGCCAACCTATGGAGAATCTCCGGCTTTGCGTGAACTGGCTTGAAAATCGGAGGAACGACGACTGGAAAATATCGTTGATCATCGAAGGTCTACTGATATCTGGTAATTTCGTTCGTTCAATGATTAATTCGTGTGCTTTCACTTCGGAGAGGATTCGGGAATCCCATGAATATTAATTTCTACGAATTCGGCTGTTTTCGATCTGCGATATTAAGTTGTGCGATAAATTCGTTGAATATTAAAGATACTATATTATAGAAACTGTTTGTTTACATCATCCGCAATGGACAATATGCATGATTCGTTCATATGCTAAATAGAGGGGCACGTATGTACATACGTAATAAGTATGTTAAACGCTGTTTATAATTGTATTACTTGATGACAAAAAATAGAAAGAAACCAGGTGCCATAAATATTTCATGCACAGTATGGAATTGGAAATAACATATAATTTCGAGATACTGAAGGGATATATATATTGGACTTGCGATTGTCGAACTAATTTAATCAAATTTATTATACTATAATAATGGAATATTCGTGATTCACAAGCGGGCGCAGCAACTTTTTGACAAAAGAGCTTTGAAAAAATTACTCGACTCGTTTATAAAGAATGATCAACCATACATTAGATACCATACGTGTCAGCGAACAAATTTATTTCACAACCTGACGATAAGAATAACGACGAAATTAATTCGAGAAAATAGGAGAAATTTTACGTGGAAAGAAAAAAATCGAAACGAACGCGAATTTTTGTTCAATTGACGTGAAATTTCTTCGATATTCAGGAGCTCTGATAGAAGATGGCGTCCTGAAGGATCTCGATGCGAATGCAGCGTCCGTTGCGACCGCGCCCAGCTGTCAAATCGCATTCTTGCCAGAGAGTTACAACGACGACCAAGGGAGAAACAAAACGCTGAATGACTGTCTGGAAAATAGAAATCCGGACGATACTCTCAACGTCCCGGTTTACGCGAATTCGCAAAGAGATGCGTTAATCTGCTCACTTCCGGTTGGATGTCGCAGAGAGGATCACGACGACTGGCTACGACGAGGGATCGCTTTTCATCTAAAATTAATTTAGTTTTATTTGAATTACAAATAGCCGTGCGATTGCATTGCTAATTAAAGGTATGATTTATGCAAAATGATTTGCATATCATAATTATAACTGTGAAACGTAATTTACTATTCTGCAGTATACTGTTAATTGTTCTACTTAATTCATATATCGATACCAGGAATCTAGCAACGCCAAATAACAATCGAATTTGTTTGTCCAGTAACACGTTGTAATTATTTTAATTATCTCAATTGTTGAATTCCAATCAAATATACACTATAATATAAAATGAGAGACAAATGGGAGCGACTACTTTGAAACGTTAGAAACACGATTTCTATATCTGTTTGTCCAGTGGCGCTGTCAGTTTTGTTTCTACTTGGGAAATTACGAACGAGAATAATAACTGAAGGACACTGGGAATAATCGAAAACGTTTACGTGAAAAATATTTCGACAATTGGAAAATGCAGATTTCTATGTTTCTGCGAAAATATTTGAATCGTCTGTCTAGTGGCACTATTGTAATTTCTATTGCCGCTTGGAAAATTCTAAACGAGAAACGCGATTGAAGTGCAGTGTAAATATTCAGAAATGAATATGGAGAACTATTTCGAAGATTTAAGAACGAAAGGATCATATTTCCATAATAACAATATCTGATATTTGTTGTGTTTTTATTCCAAACGAGAATTGTAATTAAAATACAGTGGGAATATTCACTCACAGAGATACATACGAACAACGTTCAGGAAATATTGTAATTATAGAAAATTAGAAAATTCATAAAAATGATCATAGTTATTTACGTAGTAATATTATTATTCTTTCTCGTTTAGAAAATTCCAAACAAGAATTATATAATTAAAAACACTTTGTCACTGACTAATCAAAAAAGTTACAAGTTCACGAAAATATTACCTTTATTTGTCTTCAGTAGTATAAATATATAAATATATAATCTTGGAACTTTAATAATTTAAATATATAATTATAAATATAATCTTGGAATATTTATAATTATCTTGGAATATAAATATAATCTTGGAACTTTAAAAATATACTTATAAATATATAATCTTGGAACTTTAAAAAAATATCCATTTATTCCATATCGATTACCAAATAAAATTCCTCAGCACTTCAATTAAAACTATAGTGTAACTACTATGCTACGAGTACTGCATATTTTAAGGGATTTTTAAAGGGGATTTAATCTTCAAGACCACGAGAAGACCCAGTTATGAAAAAAGAATTTTTACTGATTTTAGAAACGTTCAGGTTTTCACGATTATCGACAACAAAAAGTATCCCTGCTGCACGGTGGGAAAAACGAGCTCAAGGTTGGCAAAATCGAGGCTTCACGCTTTACCACGAGGCCAACCGAGAGCCTAAATGTTGCACGAGTTTATTACTTCGCGAAGTTACAATAATTTAACATACAGACGATTTTTCATCAACGCTTCATAGTTTCGTCAAACACCGCGCTTCGTTAATAAACCTTAATAACAAAGTTTAACCGCAAGTTTGTGAAATACATAATATTTATTAAAATACTAGAATTAAAATTCCCTAGAATTTAAAAAAAAGTTACGTAAAGTAAAGAACAACCATATTACGATCAAATACGTTTTTTCTTTCTTTCTTTCTCTTTTTTTTTTTTTTGGAACTTTCTCATCGGAAAAAATTTACAACAGACCGAGTTTCAGGTATACTCGAGCGCACTGTTTCTCCTCGTAATTTACGTTGCGAAATGTTTATGCATGTTTTAGTGTGTTTGGAGTACGTTCAGTTGCACGTTTACGCTCGCCCGTTTACGCTTGTTTTACAACATCTGTATTTACGATTTTATTCGCCAGAGTTGCCTCATTTTCTGGGAAATATAGACACTCTTCGACCATACTTCTCGAGGGCACGAGAACGCTGCACATGCGTTCGATCGTTCCCCGCGCCATCCGATACGTTCGCGTACGTTAAAATTGTCGCGATTAAGAAATTCGCGTGCGCCTGTTTATAATGCAGCAGGGTATCGTTACGTTGTTAATAAATTTCGAAACTGGGAGGGATGCTAATCTCTCGGGTCACGTTACACCGCGAATATTATATTATTTTTCCGTGATTTTGGGTGAAGTAAAACTGAATAATAAACGAATAAAAAAATTACTCAGCCACGCGATTAGTGGTCTGTGATTCGATAATATCGAGAAGACGAAAATATGGCGAAACTCTATCTTTTTTTCAGAGATTTAAATGATTTTTTTTTTTGTGAAATACACAGATCGAAGCTTGCGCAGTTTCTTGCACTATGAAGCTTTCCTATATTTTTTACTTTAATGCAGGTGGAAAATTTTGTTTTCGCGTTTTATGTCGGCAGTCCCAGTGTTAAAGAAAAAATTTCTTTTATTCCCCGATAAATAATTATAATTATCCGACTGTTGAGTGTGGATATTTATAAAAGTTCAATAAATTATTGCTTAGATTGGACCGTGTTCAAAATAAATTATACTATTCGAAATTAAGTACAAAATATCAATAGCTTTCAGATATTATTGATAACTTAGATATTTAAATATTTATTTGTACGTTAAAAATAGACAATTGTTCGAAAATTAATATCATTCCTATTGTGTCATCTTGGAATTATAATATTATTAAGATGTTATTATCAAGATAATGGATTTCTGTGTAATTTTAAGTTTGGCTCGCGACATAATAGGAGGACAATGAAACCAAACGAAGGCTCTTCCCATTAAATGTGTAAGGAACAAAAGTTTTCTAAAAAGAGGAGGACACAAAGGAGAACAAACGGACGTTAATTAGAGAGGGTTCTTCTTCCGTAACTTGTTGCATTTCATTTGCATAGAAGAAAGAACACGGCTAACTCTAAATCTCATTAGTGTACAAATTGAAGAATTTCGTTTCTTCGAAGTTAATTGAACAATCGTTAGCATTCATTATGCAAACGATTCTCAACTAACTAACGATCTATCGAGGCCTTTGTAAACAAGTATATTTATCTCTCGTATCACGAGGGAACAAGAAATATATTTTTTGAATGTCAAGACGTGGAAAATCATTTTAAAACCATTTAAGAAACAGTTATTTGAATGAGGTGTCCAGCGTTGGTAAAATGGAATTTTTTTGCAAAAATATATGGACGACGTCAAAGTCGTAATAACGGCGTTCAATTTTGATTAAATTGCAAATACAGATTTGTGTCTAAACTCAAATAGACTCACAACTTTTGGTAAAATAATTTCAGCAGTCTCAAATTATCTCAAAGTACACAAATCTCCATTTTCAATTAGATTTTTAATTCCAAAGCTAAATAAAACCACCTTTTTTTTAGTCAAATCTGAAATTTCCTCAAAATTTATTAACGTTCGCAATCTAATGATTAGATTAAATTTTTAATAAGCTGTACACAAAATTTCACATTTTATTTCCGAAGTTTCGATGAAATCGAAAATGCAATCCCAAAAGGTTTATTCGCGGTATAGTAAGTAATGAAATTCAATAAATTAAATTTATTAAATTTTTAACAAACCGAATAAAAAAACATATACACGTATTTGTCTCCAAATCCAGATAAAATCACAGATTTCGTGAAAATAAAACCGATCAAACTTTAAAATCGTTTTATTGTAAGAAATAATGTTTTTGGTAAAATCTCGATGCCCGTGGGTAATTAGACGACGTCGATGATTCGATCCGATAGTAGTTGAGAAAGTTCGTCTTCGTAGAAAATCTTCGTAGAGTTCGGATCGGCCGAACGGAAGTCACAACGTGAAGTTAATTTCGGAAAGTAGTTGGAAAGCTCTCGCCGATGGGAAAAACAAGTGGATAATCTGGCAACTTCTCTGGGATCAATATCGACTCTTGCGAAACTTTCCCGTTAATCTACTTTCAGTTCGAAATGGGATTAGCCGATCAATGCCTGTTAATTAATAAATGCAAATTAGCGCGGTGTTTTACGAGACGAGGTTATCGAAATATTTAATAAATCCTTTTGACGCGCGAGAATATTTGAACATTTGTTTCAAAAGATTTTTATAAATATATTCATTCGATGTTTCGTTTCTCGTCAACAAACACGCTTAACATATTTTAATATTTGACTCAATACGAACACTCAAAATATACTCTTCTTCATGGCAAAACATTGGTAATATATTAATTTCTGCGACGAAAGGTCAGACATAGTAGCTTCCTGAACGTGTATTCTTTACACACTACAGTGAAATATGCCGTCCTTCGTCAGACAAGTGAAACACGCTACTTCTACGTATTGCGCACAATACTATCACGGTCGTTGATTAAAAATTAATTTCGTTGCGAGTACGTGCACGTGGAATATTATAAATTAATTTTGTTACCAGTATATATGTATGAAACATTACAAATTAATTTTATCGTGAGAATAATATACCTCGGTTGTGTAGAATATCAGGAAAAAATCCGCGATGTTGAAACAGATTCTACATTCATGTTTTCACAGTATCGTTAATATGTTACTTTGTTTCTGTAACACGGTCTACACGAATAATTAATATTTTGCAGCATAATATTTTTGTACACGATTATAAGAATTAACTGAAAATCAAGTTGTATAAAAATCTTACATGTAAAATCTAGAAAGTGTTCTCTCTACAAAGTGTTATTTTGCTTTTCAATTTTGAAACGAACAGAAATAGATGGAAATCCTAAAATCTTCGAGCAGATATGTATGTTTGTGTGTGTGTGTGTGTTATAGTTACAGGAGCAAGGGAGAACAAAGAAAATCCACAGGTTCGAGAATCAGAAATCTTTTTATTACTTATAAAGTAATCGCTTGATACATCCTTCTAATCAGAAGTTACTCGTACGAGTTACATTAGACTCAGAAAATAGCGAGCGAGTAAAGTTAGAGAAGTCATTGCAATTACACGAGTTTTCGTTCCTGTAATCACCATTTTTGTTTTTTTTTTTTCTTTTTTTTCTTTTTGGTACGAAACGCTGCCTATTGCCAAACAATTTCACACTTGACTCGAAGTTGTGTACTCGACCCTTCAACCTTCACCATTTACAAATTCATTCATCACCCACGTAGCTTATCACAATAATGGTAAATCAATCATGTATGTCTATCAGTAATAATACTTAATAAAACCTAAGAAGTTATCTACTTATTATTATATGTACACTCTTGTTTCATATATAAGTATCAGGACACTTACTGATCTGTTACGACGTGTGACGTATCGAATCGGATTACCAAAGTGAATTGTTTTCATTCGTAGAGGATAATCTATAATTATAGTCCGATGTAAATTGTAGAAAATCTCGGGACAAATTAAACAGCACGTTACGAGAATTCTCGCATTGCAAATAGACAACCTGATGATCAGGCTGCGAATGATTTATGCGCTCGCAGGGAATTTTACGAATAATATCCAAAATATAGTAAGTGTAATATTTAATTGTCGTTCGTGAAGCAAGCTGTTTCGACTATCTTCGTAAAAATACGAAACTGGCATAAATATTCGCAGTCTACCAGTAATGATATAAATAATAAAGTCGATGGAAAGAAAGGCAAAGAGGTCTGACGAATACAGAGAGAAGGATGTTCAATTTTATTATACACAATCGATGAGACTCGTGTGAGATAATAATAACTTGTTCTTCGTCTCAATGACTTTCTAGTTTTCCATAAATGGAAATGATAAATCGTCAGTACTGTTGAATAAATCATCATCCAGCGATTAATCCTCGGACGGCGACGATGGAGTCGTTTTAACGAAATAAATACGTCAATGATTATATGAACGTAACATTTTCCCACAATATTTTCCCCTTTAATTATCAGTGGACCGCGAATTTTCGTTGCATTTCTGGGAAATTTTAAATTTAATTAAATATCCAAAATGTAACACTTAGTCTAACAAGCGAAACAAACCTGGGATCCACTGTTTTAATTATTTCGTAAAAATACGAAAATTGCGTGAAAACTCGCAGCCCAATTATCGGACGCTAGAACAATTTCATTTCGCAACTGGATATAACAAAATAATTTCGTCGTGCTTCCAAAAATACCACTCAAATGATTATTACATATTCGAGAAACGTATTTAACCGGGTAAAACAAGATGTTTCGTTATCGCGTTCTAAGAGATTGCAAAGCTGAAATAAAAATCCGACACAAACGTTTCCCTAGTCACAGAAGAAGAAGTGATTATTGCGAAAGTGGGTTTCAATTCTGAGTATTTCTTCCCTATATATCGCTCTTAGATTCGGAGATACCTGCAAAAATATTTTTGACGCTTTCCAATTAGAAGATTTTAGTTTTTGCCCAAGTTCAAGTTGAATTTGAGTTATTGGCTTTCCCTTCTTTTTTTCGATTTCTTGAATCTCGCTGGCAACTTTCTTCAATTAAAAATCAAATTGGTCGCTTGAATCGTTTGATCAAAGCTTCGTACAATGTACAGCCAGTCTGAAATTATTGCGACTTGATCGTTACAAATTCCAATTTTCATTTAATACATTGCCAGATTGAAATACAATCGAAACACACGTCAAAGCTTCAGAAGCAGAGGCACAGAGCCATTGAAGTACACAGTGTCGAAAAATATGTTTAATATTTATAATCCAAATCGTTTCAAGCCCTTACCAACACGTTTCAAGCTCGCTAAAATCGTAGAAGAGAGGATACTTTCGCAATAGTTACCGGAGAAATTAAACTACCAACTAGCACTCTAAACGATACTAACTAAATAAAAACATGCAACGTTAACCTGGCCAGGTGTACGCGAATACAAAGCTATCCACTGTCTGACGATTAACCAGCGTCATAATCAACCACGAACGATGAAATAAATATCCTTCCGCGATTTTTCTATGAATATTCTTCATAGAAATATATATATGTATGTATATATAGATCGTCTTTTTATAACAGAAAGAAATTTTCACAACTTCGCGAGGGCAGAATGTAGGAATAGAGAACAGACCACCCAACTTTCGCGACAATGAAATACGAATGGGCTAAGCTCGGCTCGTTACCGAGGGGAAGAATCGTAGTATTTAGGTCGGCGTTCACAATGCGTGGCGAGCTACAACAGCGGCCCTATTGTTTCCTCGTTCTGCCGCAGTCAAAACAGAGACCAGCTGCAGTCTAAATTAGTGGCGCACGGTTTAAACCTAACCCGCGCGGCTAGAATCGAGTCGCGCGAGTCGATTTAAACGTTCCATCCGTGACTTCGTTTCGTTTACTCGCCTCTCAGAATCCTAGTCGCGTATTTCTTTCCTCTTTGCTCCTCGCCTTTTTCTCTTTCGTCACGTCCTCGCGGGTGAAAACGATTGCAAAACAGCAGAAAAATATAAAATGTCCCCGAAGAGGTTGTAGCAAATATTTCAGCCGATATCACCGATGTAATGGTGAATATTGTGGAGGAATTTTCGTCGAAAGAACACTTGGATTCGTCTCTTCGCGATGGTCAGCCGAACTGACCGCAAGATCCTTGGTATGTTCTTACGATTATTGATTTATAAATGAAATGATGCAAGGAGATTGAGACATTGGAAAGGAAAATATTGCTTTAGAAAATAAAGAAATTGGGATATCATTTTGGAATACTATTCTTTTTAACATTTCCCGTACGTTAGACGCGTTCTGGAAATTTTTGACAAATGCATGGACTAGATTCATGTCAAAGAAAGAAAAACCATGATCCACGTTAAAAAAAAATAAAATAAAATAAAATAAAATAAAAAGAAGTGAATTCAGCGAATCGAATAATATTTGCTAATAAAATTATGATGATCGTGTCTTTGAAATTTGCTAAATTTGACGAATCATGATTATTATAACACGATACACGTTGCACGATGGTGTGTAACCATGAGATTGTACTTTACGTAGATCATAAATTACTAACAATGTCAATTTTGTCTTTCATTTCAGGTCGTACGAGATTAATACGTTGTCACGGGAATTAATTAGAGTATTTAAATTAAATGGTGATAATTAATTAACACCGAAAATAAATTTCTAGCTGCTTCGAATGGATTAAACTGAAGCTGCTTCAATAATTTTATACTTCAACGAAACACTACGACTACAAAATTCGATCAGATGTTAATACGTTCCCTGCCACCGAAATAAAAACGATCTATCTATGGATCAGATATTAACCTTTGTTTGTTACTCTAAATTATTCTATTAATACGACACGTGAATCTAAAGCCATCGGACTATGTTTTGCTCAACAATAATGACAAATTGTTAACCAAATATAATTTCTTATCGGCTGTGATAATTCGAAATTTTTACAAATAACCACCAATACGAAGCAAAATGAATTAAATGAATATTAATGCTAACACAATAAAACATTAAGCTTATATAATTTATTTCATTCGTTTCGTTCGATTATAAAAATGTAATATAATTCGATATTTTAATCAAACAGCAAGTGAATAATCATAGTCGTAATACGAAATCAATTAAACACGAATCTCAACCATATTAAAACAAGAGAAATATTCAATTTATCGATCGCGGTTCACCGCCGGCGCGAAATATTTTTCCTCGAACGATTGTAATCATCCACCGGGTGGCACATGAGCGCACAATGTTGGCTGATTGCTGATTAGAGTCACCTTTTATTACAACGGAGTTCAACGTTGCCTTGATTATAGTTACCTTCAGCAACTGGAAGAGTTAACGAAGCATTAAACGCGAAGTTTCACGCGACTAAAAAGCCTCGTCGTTCGCCTAAATGTCGAACGCTTCGGCGACACGCGAGAAGCTCACCGCTCGCGAGCTCTTCCGCGCTGCGGATTCTGAAACGCGAACGAGGAAAAGAAAAAAAACTTCACTCACGCGAGTGAACGTGCCTGCTCGCACAATGTGGATTGATCCTTAATCGATAGTCGACGAACGCATTGTGAACGTAGGCCTAAAGTAGTGCAACCATGTTCAACTATCGCGCGTTATGCTGCCTCGATAATCGACGACAATGACATCGTTGTCACTTGCATTTCGATAGATATTGCTTCCGACGAAATAAAAGAAGTTCCAGGAAATGTGTCTGTTCGGATGAAATTATAGTTGAATTATAGAAGTTCTAGGAACAGTCTGTTTGAGGCTATTCTCGTTTGTACGGCTTTGTAACCGTGTTGGAATTTATTTAGAGTTTCTTAGAACGTAGAATTGTGGAGATTCTTGGAAATGATAGTGCACGTGACGACGAACGTAACGTACGTTAATATTAGAATATTACCAACCCTGTGACCTGGATAATAATAAATAATTATGAGGAAAATTGAAAATAAACGAGATAGAGTTATATCTTTAATATTCTACAATTCCACTCCCAATAGTGAAAATTCTTTTCATCTTGTTTAATCGTCCATTTGAAAATGGTCGATTGGTACTTAACCATTATTGGAATTGTTAATTGTTAATTCCAATTTGACGCTGGAATTGTTAATCTAACGAGAGCTGATTAAAAGATACAATTACGTCAACGAAGGCTTACGTTAAAAATTAAATCTGTTGTAACGATAACAGGGTTCGATAGTTCTACTCATATATTTTATTTATCGATAATATCGAGGAGTAAAAATGTAATGAGAATGTAAATATGATTAATACACTAAAGTAACATCGAAAGAGCGATAAGAAAAATAATACGTTTCGTCTTCGATAATTCGTTAAAACCTTCGTCTGTAGACTAGAATAAATTGATTTTCATATCAACGTGGATAGTCGCTCGAAAAAATATTTTCCCCGGCAAATTCGGAAAGTTTATTTACGAGTTCTTCAATTTCTAACTTGCGACAGTTAACTGGACGCTGTTACGTATTAACACTAGAACTACCGACGACTGAAATAACAAACTTGCATCGGGAAAACGAAGAAGAACTACACGACCTTATCACCTGGCCAATGAATTCGCCATGATCAGAATTCACGTTACAAGAGTCTACTCGTTCTCCCTGTCACCTCTAACCTCGCATTTGAATAAAAACGAAATCAACCATTGGCAGAGGTGTCCATTCACACAAGATTTCGCTCAACGTTTCGCAACACGTATCGACGAAAGATATCATTTTGATATCATTCGTTATCATCGAGGTTTCCATTTAATTCTAAATCCCTTAAACTCGAATTTTAGCCTACGTTCCCTAAAAACTCTAAAGTTCCTCAAGTGATCCTCTACACGAATCCACGAGAGGTTCCGAAATGTCGAATCTAAACCCCTTGCGCTGGCAACTGGTTCGCGGACCGTAACGAGTGACCGAACCGTATACAATAATTTGTCGCTTTCTTTTCCTTTTGAACTCGACGATATGATATCACTGGATAGAAATTATTGAGAAGTAATAAATTTATTATTTTGCCTATTTCGTTTTACTTAGATATACTTAAAACTGAGAAAATATTATAATCTTTGGAACAAAATTTATTTATTTGTTTCGCCTATTTCGTTTTACTTAGATATACTTAAAACTGAGAAAATATTACAACTTTTGGAACAAAATTTATTTATTTTTTTTGCCTGTTACGTTTTACTTAAAACTGAGAAAATATTATAATTTTTGGGACAAAATTTATTTATTTGTTCTGCCTATTTTGTTCTACTTAAAACTGAAAAAATATTACAATTTTGGGACAAAAAATTGTCGACGTGCGTGGCACGTCATTCCAGCGCAAGAGGTTAAAAACTAAAATTAAGGACCGTTCACACCGACACGTTCTGGTAGTTCTAGCGTCAAGTAGAGCGCGCGAAGTACATACATACGTATTATAGATTGTGTACGCGCGTGGATCGCGTGGTTTCGTCGACGTCGACGTATCCTAAGCGTAGAGGAAAGGAGCGGAGAAACGCGCATACACGGGACAGAGAAGAAGACGTTGTTTCAGCGACGCGAACTCGGCCCGGGAACGCCGTGATTGTCACCGTGATTTATTGCTCTAAGAACTTAAGATGAAACTCGGACGGGCCGAGTGCGCGTCCCTGCGAAAGGCAATACTGTGTGTGTTCCTTCATTTTCCTCGCTGGGAAATTTTCCGCGCCATTTTGAACATGACGCTCATTCTCTCGCACTCTCACGCACTCTCTATTTTCTTCTTTTTTTTTTTTTTTTTTTTTTTTTTGTTAAATTTTCGCTACTCCTCGTTGCCTATTCGCTTCACTCGCGGCTCGTTCGTGGCTCGTTTGTTACGCGGAATTATCCATTACGTCGGGTTAACAACGCTGTTTCTAAATTACGTTTCGAGAGATGTTTGTCTGCGTGTTTTTAAATTCATCTTTCATCGGCGTGTTTCTTTTACTTTTGAATCAAAGCTGTTCCCGCTCTGTGGCTCGACACTGCATTTCTCCAATTCGTTACTTTTTCAAATTTCGTGAGAACCAGTCCCGGAATCCTGAAGAATCCCTAGTCCTGTTTAATATTTTTTGGACAAAGTGAAAAATATTTTGTCTGCAGACGATAAATTTGCAAAGTCGTGGATTAAAAACACACGAAACATAATTATCGGCATTCTTTAAAATTTTAATACCAGAATTTTGAATATTCACGTGATCTAAGTGAATTTCCTGTCCTTTGACGAAGAAATGACAGATAGAAGGAAATTTGATGAATAATTCATTCATGGCCGTAAAATTGAAACTTCGGTACGCAGAAACGACATTTCATATGCATTAACTAGTAATGGCTCGTTCAGTGTCTTTCTTTGCCATTCTACGTGATCGACATAGCGTGAAAGCTTTGCCTGACGCGACTTCAATTTGATCGCAGGCCTGATTATTTGATACGATTACGAGAACGATAATCAGATACGATACTGATCGTAAACATGTCGTGTAAAATATCGAGGCATCAGAGTTAAGAGGATATATGGTATAGCAGAGTAAAGTGGCAAACGATTGACACGATTTTTCACTACCATCTGAAGATCATATATCTTTCATCTAAAAAATCGACGAGAAAAATTAAATTGAATTAAATTATAAAAAAATTTAAATCATTAAATTTAATTTATTTTAAATTAAATTTAAAATAAAAATAAAAATAAAAATAAAATAGAAATAAATTTATTTTAAATTAAATTAAATGATAAAGAAATTAAATTATTGTTTCTAATTAAATAACTAGGATCCTCTTGCACGATACTTTAGCGACAAACAAGTTACAAATTACACTATTATAGTGGAGCAATTTTATTATTTTACACGACTATCGATGTTCGTTTCTTGATATTAATTTTCTCCAACGATGTTCATATCTCAAGTACAACCTGGAATAATTAAACGTTCGAAATGCATTGCACAACACACGAGGGAAAATCACACGCTGTCTCTGACGTACGTGATTCAGAAAAATATTTTCAACCTTTTTGTTCAACTTTTTACTTTACGAGTGAAACTTTCATCCGTATGGTGTTTTGAACGAGACAGTTGAATATGTACCTGTTTTTTCTCAATATTTACAAATGGACATTGTTTTCGATATCTACCTAAAGTAAGACAACACTTTTAAAAAGTAATATACCCTACGCGCAGGATAAGTAATCCTAAGTAAAGTATAACATATCATGGCTCGTTTATTTTTGTCACTGATCATCGGATAAAATACCTCGAACGTCTTTTCTTATTATTTATTTCGATGTGACATGTTTCGCTCAAAGATTTAAATACTGATCGGGAGGAAACTACAAATTCGTGCCTTTGCGAAAAGTGAAATTTTTTTACTTTTGGCGAAGATTAGATTTTATTTTAACTCTTGGTTGCTATCACCGTTTATTCCGTCGTTATTCACTCTGGTGAATATTTTTTATTTTAAAAAAAACGAGGTTGAATAAATGCAATTAGTAGACCGCGAATTTTTACGAAGATTTAAAAATATTTGAAACGTAGAGGGAACAATTTTTTAATTATATTTACAAGCATCAGAATAATCTGCATAAATATCCACATTAATCAAGCGAGAATATAGAAACAACTAGCTAAAAATAAAATTACTTTTATCACTGTAAAACGACGATGTACATTAAACTAGAATTCCATTTGTTAAATTAAAATCTCATCTAATTCCATGTGAACTTTAATTCACGATGGCCTTCGAGGTTTAAAATCCAGCCAAGGAACCATTTCATCAAAATCTTTTCAATGTTTTCCAGAAACTGCGCGTTAAATGTCGATCGCCAATCGCTAGAGAATTTAAATCGCCACTTTTTATCCAAACCATTGATTCCAATGCTCGATCAGTCATTGTTGAGTGCAATGCAACAATCGAGATGTTCGAAAAAAAGCCGATGACTCGCAATGTATGTAAATTTCATTCAGAATGGCAGATCTGACGCTAAAATTTTACTCTAATCGTCGGATATCCGCCTAACGATTGATACTAAACCGAGTGATAAATGCACGGTTCTGTGATCGACGACGAAGGAGAGATTACCTTTCATTTTGACCAATGAAAATGTTTGTCGATTAACAAGTCGACTTTTAACAAGTCCCCAAAAAGCGTTGACTTCTTTTTTCTTCCTTTCATTTTCTTCTCTTCGCAAAAAATTGACAAACACGTCAGATCGTTCCACAAGTAACACGAATGTTGCTTTCTTTTTTTTGTTTTTTTTTTTTTCGTTCAAAAAAATAGGACATTGTGTGATTCTTAAAATTATTAATTTGTTGATTCGATTATTTCTTTAATCAAGGATTTTTATAATTGTGGGATTAACAATTAATGGAGACAAATTGACATTTGTGTGATTAATTTTGGTCTTTGTATAATTTATTTTAAATGAGAACGATGTCTCGAAAATTATAAAAATCTGCAAATAGAGAAAGATTGGAATATCAGTGACGAACTGACGAGTTAGCGCATATTCCTTTGTTTCTTATATTCTTTTGACGTTCTTCTCTAAAGATTCTTTTTTAACAAATTCTCTTATTTTACATTTCATTTCTTTTTTTTTTAAACACTCGTACTATTTATCAGTTGATCTGGTAGTTCGCGTATATTACAAATATGTGATCTGTTCGAAAACTAGAGAGACTAACCAAGTTAAAAGTGATTTTTTAAACAAATTCTCTCTTTCTTTTCTTTCATTTCTTTCTCCTTGAAACAATATTAAAAGCACTTGTCCTTTAAAAAATTCACTCACAATCGTTCGATGATATTCTGAATCATCTCAAGATAATTATTTTTAATCACAATCTGGAGTTACTACAATTCTTTGCAAACAAAAATTTGCAAAACAGCGTTGTTATTATTATATAGAATTTACCTAATTATTTCAAATACTTAAAAATATTTCAAAACAGTCCCTCCTGAAACTAAATTTATCTAAATACGTCAGTTACTTTTAAAACTAACTATCGCTCGAATTATTTATATATTTCTAATCACATGTCATAAGCGTAATTACGAGAATAACTTTCAAACGTTGGAAATAAAATTATCTTACAATCGTCCTTCTGAAAGAACGATGTAATCATTGATTCATTTTTATTAAAACTACTCCTACGATTTAATAAAAGAAGCAATCTTTTTATTTCCGTAACAGACCATATATTATAATATACATCTTGCGAAATTCACAGGTGTATGCATTAATGTTCCTTTTTATTTTTACATACATCGTTGATATATATATATATAAACTCGATGATGAAGTTTAATCGCCGCGTTACACTGTTTCTCGAGATTCTTGTCAGCGACTATGAATAAGATTAATATACTCCCCCGTGTTACGTGAAAACGCACATTACGAGGATTAAAAATAAAGCTGTGACTTTAAAATCAAAATATATATTTAGCACAAAATAGCTAGTTAGATCTGAATTCTCGATCTGAAATCACGCTGAAAAAAAAAAAGGAAGAATATTTTCGTTCGCACGATGTAAGCTTGATTTCTGGTCGTTCGATGCAATTCTTATTTCTGTTAAAGACTAGCTCCAGAATATCAATTAACTTGGAATTGTATATATATATATATATGTATATTGTACAAATTATGCTAGAATATTTCTTAAATCCTACGATTACACAGTGACCGTTTGGGAGAAAAAATAGAAAGAAGAAGAAGAAGAAGAAGAGGAATTCAAATCCTAATATATATTTTGAATATTTCGAATATTGTTACAATTATGACGAGAGGATACAGTTTCGTTTGGAAAAATTCAGAGAAGCTGCGAACCTCGTGAACGAAGGTAATTCCACGCGATCGTCTCTCGAAATTACTCGGAAGTTTCCTTCCTATATGTTTCTTGCGTGTAAACTTCAAATGTCGTGTTAGACGAATCAGCTCTGACATTCACAAAAATTGTTGCTAAAAAGAAATTCGCCATTCGTTCGTCAGATCAACGAAGGATCGGCGTGTTGTTATTAAAATCCCTCGTTTTTCGAAATGCATCGACCAGACATTAATATTCATATACTTTTCAGTGTTCCACAATCCGCGTTACAAACACTATCCTTTCACGTTCGAATCCTAATGGCTGAGATTTGTTCGACCAAAAAACAGCACGCGTCGAATCGCCGAGAAACACTGTGACGCGACGAGCCGTTTCCTCGTTGATCGAATCATCGTGGAAATCACAATCAGAAAAGGAGAGGGAGAAGGCAAGAAACGCACGCGCGCACGTGGAAAAGCGAAAGAAACACAGAGTGAAAAGAAAGTTCAGTTAGTGAACGCGAGTTTTATCGAATGTCGACGAAGCTTGGAGGAGTCTCTACGATCGACTCGTGAGAGTTCAAAGGAGTAAATCACAAAGTGTTTTATCCTAACGATGGGAAACCATTGGAAACGTACGCGATGAAATTCGTTTACAATTTCGAGATTAGAAAATTGAAATTCGCTCCTGAGAACTTTAATGCGACAAAGGCTTGCCTCGATTGATCCTGCGATAGCTTGGTAAAAATACATTTGTATATACGTGCGTCACGAGATAATTTTCTTCCGCTATATTCTCGGGAAGAAACAGAAAACTTTACTACATCGCGGATCGAGCGAAGCACCAGTCGATCGACAGTGGCGCGAAATTTGAATAACCTCCCGTGTGATACACCTTCGCGTTCCCATCGTTTCTGCAGATACGTTAAGAATAATACCGCGTTATCCTACGATTTAAGTTACCTCTTCTGCTTTACATCCGCTCTTTCGCGGATTAATTTCAAACAAACCACAGCGTTGCTTCATCTTCTCGCAGTGTTTCGAAAAACCATCCATTCCGCGCGAACGTTGCAACAACGATCTCCCGAAGTGAACTCGGGACTTCTGCTGAACAATGAAATTGAACTTTAACATTGACAACGTTGTTCGTTCGTTCGCTCTTGCCTCAATCGCGATCCAAGACACAGTTAACCATGGGAAAACTCTCGTCGTGATATTGTTACTATATCGTTCTGTACAAGTCCCTCTCCCTTAAGATCTAGCAAAATATTCTTTGAAATATTTACACCGCAGCTCTGCGTACTGTTAACGATTTAAAAAGTGCAAAAGTTCGTATTATATTGTGTAGTGTCGCCGGTGTGTGTCTAAAATCTCAATCGGCATAAAGCAAGTTACATAGAACACGCGTCGAAAAATACCCGAGTAATTGAAACGCGTCGCGATCGCGCTAGACAGATAGACAAGTGAGAAAAAAAGAGATGGAGAAAAAAAGAAAAGAAAAAGATCCTCTCTCGTATAATTTAAATACACTTAACACGACTTGACGCGACTAAACGTCAAGTCGTTTGAATCTCTCAGTTTTCGATTTTTACACACTTCGACAGGCGATAAATCGAGGAATCTTCGTTCGAAGGAAAGAGGAGGAAGCATCTTGTTCATGGATCGAATCGAAGGAGATCGCTGCAATAAGGAAACGCCTCCGCTTTTGAGTAATTTTAGTCAATCAACGTAAAATTGATCGACTGATCAGAAAACAAGCCCAACAAGGTTTTAACACGTTGGACGCCCAGTGAGAATCGAGTGAATGTCACACTTGTCAAACCACCCGGTCCGTTCGATTTGGTTCGTCAGTTTCGTTCTGCTTTCCAAAGTCATTGACATCGTATAAATATGTCTGTAATTTTTTTTTTTATCCTCGAAATGTTTGTCAGACAGTGTAAGTTACTTGTAAAATGCTACACAACAGAGCGAAGAAAATACCTAGGGGGCGTTCAACTGTGTTAAACTGTGCTATTGAATTCACGATCGAGCAATATTGTTATTACTATATATATATATTATTATTATTATATATAATAAATAAAAATTTATATATATAATATTATATGTATTAATATTATTATTATTATAGGTAGATAATAATATATATAATAAATAAAAATTTATATATATACAATATTATATATTAATATTATTATTATTACACATATAATATATGTAATAAATAAAAATTTATATATAATATACATATAATATATATAATAAATAAAAATTTATATATATATACAATATTATATGTATTCATATTATTATTATTATTACACATATAATAATATATATATATATAATAAATAAAAATTTATATATATAATATTGTATATATTATTATTATTATTATTATTATTATTATTATTATCATTATTATTATATATTATTCGTCTCAACTTAGAGTTAACTCTCATTTCACGCCAAGTGGAAGATCACAATTTCTTTCAATGAAACAACGTGCACAAAAGTGGAGGTACTCTCCTTCTCGCCGCGAGTCCTTCAGTGCCTAACGACAAAACAACGAATGAAAACTTCACACTTGGTTGCTGCAGTCACGATGGACGATAACAAAGATAAATCCTAGGGGTCGAAAGTTTCCAGAGGAACAAAACTCGACACTGGACGAAGGGGAGACCAAAGCGTGGCTGTACCCCGACCAAGGATAACAGAAGCTAAACGCGGGGTAATGAAAACGAGAAAGAAAGAACGAATTGCAACAATGCTGAACGAATCAATTTAATCGAAATGCCCACGAAGTTCGTGTGAGTTCAAATTGAACTCACAGCAAACGCTTCAACGGGAGAGAATTTCACTTTACGTTGAAAACTTCGTGCTTGACGACCTAAACGACTGACGTCAGGAACATCTTCCTACGAAACGGGACGAAACTTAAAAAGCTGCTTTCACGCACTCAGCACTAGTGGCACTAGCTTCCTCGGCTTTCTCCGCGCTCCTCTAAATCATCGAGACATTCATCGAACGTAGGACCATCGCGTTCTTCGTTCCTCGTCGGATAACAGGGACATTAAAATACAACGGGAGGGTTGGAATCGGATCGTTCGTTCGACGAACGTCGCTGCGAGAGTATCTCTCATTGTCAGATAGAATTACGAAGGCATCGCGATATACTACTACATATAAAAAAATAATAATCAGAACAACTTGTGTCTTACGCTCGAAGGCATTTCTAGAATCGATTACACCGTTGTTGTACTCTCTACTGACGGTACCCACGATTACGATTATGCACTTGACGCGCGAAAGTTTCTCTAATCTCGATCTCTCGCTTAAAAATATGTGTGTACTCGGTTTCTAATTACAGGGAGGGGGGCATAAGAGACACACGAGGGGCGGACACGCGCGAATACGATTTCTCTCGATCTGTCCTGAATATTCCTTAAGTTCCTTTTTTTGTTTCTTAACGTTTCTTAACGATTGCAACGTCGCTCGTATCCGCCGGACGATCGGTAGAAACATCGTCCGACATTCACAGTTAATAATCGACGACGTGGCTATGAGGGCGTCGAGTGATTCTCAATAGTTAGGCAACCACAGTGATGCGACTGTGGGGCGTCGCGTGTAATTCTCGACGATTGTTCGCCACCACAGTCACGTCGTGCAACTTCCGCAATTAATAACCAACGACGCAGCTGCGACATCACGATCGTGGACCGTTCGACGGAATTCGAGAACTTGCCCTCCCACCGGTGAAAGTTACACCGAAAACCTAACCGGTCGTGTTACGCGTGTTAACTTCAGCTTCGAGTAAATTCGAGTCGAGGAATCCCCGGATGAACTCCAGCGGGAGCACAATTTCGCACGCGTCGCCGAATATCGATCTCGCTCGTCGATTGTCAATTATTATCGTGTGCTGCTGGCAACGAAAATCGTCGAATCGTTGAGAAATCTCTTGGATCTCGTCGTATTTAACGATAATAAACGTACGTAAGATCGATGGAATCGATGACACACGACACAAGAAACTATTTTATCCTCTATTATATATATATATATGTGTGTGTGTGTGTGTGTGTATGTACCTCGAAACGTTTGTTTAACCCTAATCGCGAAATCGAGAGAGGGAGAAGGGAAGAATATTTTTGATATTAATAAATACTCGTGAACGTGTTCGCGGGTGTCCAAAAATGGATATAATTTACCTCGTAGACGTCTACAGGTGTGTATATATATATATATATGATATATATCATATAGTGGCTCCATTATGCTCGACAAACAATCTCACGTGTCCGTTCGGACGAACAATGCTCGGAGAAGTATCGTGTGTGTATACGTTATACGATGTAATATCGTAAAGTAAAGTTAGAATAGTCTAGTAATATAGTATAATAATAAACGACGATAGACCGTCATTTTTTAAGAGCTAATTGGTGTTCGTACGTTGATCCCCTTTTTCATTTTGGTACCGATTTATGATAATTCTTCACCTCGATCGCTTGTCCCGCTCCGTCTGTCGTTACACCAATTTTCATACGATCTCTGCTTGCTTTCCCTTTTCTCAAACGATTTTCACATCGGTGAACACTGGCTGCTTGGTACGTTTACCCGAGGACTTTGTTATCTTACAATTAGATCACCTTTCGAGATCGGCGCGACACGATGGAATCTCATTTCGACGATAGATTCGAATCGCGCGCACGCGAATTCATTGGAGAAGATCTCCACGGAGGAAGTATTTCGACGTGTCTGAGGGAAACTGATTCATCGTAATATTATAAATACTTCGGTTTCTTCGAACAGATATCGATCGAACGGAATGGGGAATGATCATTGGTCAATTATAAAAATGTACGTAATTTGAACTTGTAAAAATGAAATATCGAAAGCTGATTAGATTTCAGAGAATAATATATATTGTTAATTATAATATATATATATTATAATAATATACATATATAATTTCACAGAATTATATATGTATATATATATATATATATAATTATAAAATAATATATATACATACATACATATATATGAGAAAACTAAAATAATATTTATTGTAATGAAAAAAATATTAAAAAATTGTCCTGTAATCCATGGTTGTAAAAGTGTTTCCTTTATACTGAAAAATACTAGTCCCACTATGAAATTCTACGCGGAAACAAAATCGAAGATTCCATCGATTCATCGATTGGCACAATTTCGTTTAAATCGGTGCCTCCCCACTCCCGCCACCACGAAACATCCGACTGTATCTCGATATTATATACAACAAGGTAGGAAACACTTCGATTAAATTTCCGACGTTCACGCAACCACGTTAAATCGATGATGTCACGCCGATCCCGTATTACGAAGCCTTCAGAAATAAGTTACACGTGTCCAACGATTTAAATATTACTCACCGATCACTCTATTGAATCCATTTGTCTTTCATTCGCAAGAAGAGTAAATTGTTCCATTGTTTCATTTTTAATAATTGTGTAACCATAGTACATACGCGTACGTGTGCATACGTTCCGCGTGTGTGTATGTGTGTCCAGCAGTGCGAAGAAGTTCGACGAATGTTCACGAACAAGAGGAAAAAAGAGCCCAGCATCGCGAAGAAACGTCTGTTATATATCTTAAGGGCGATAAATATTTTATATCGGTATATCTTTTAATGTGTGTAGAAAATATATGTATATGTATAATATATTATACTAACGCGAGATTCGTTTCTTTTCTCTCTCTCTCTCTCTCTCTCTCTCTTCTTTTTTCTTCTCCTTATAGAAAAAGATATGTGTATCCTAGAACAAGCGAAGAGAACAATTCAACAAGAATTGGTTTTCGAAAATGTGGACGCTCGGACATCAGCAGAGTCGGATAGAAAATTTCATTTCGCCTTGGCGAAAAATTCATTCGAGATAATCGTAACGACGAGTGATCTCGGCGATCGCGTTCTGCTCCCTCGAATCACGTCCAGTTCGAACGATCGAATCAGAAAAACAACAGAAGAGAGAAACGTACAAAGGAAACTTCGTAAAACGTGAATCGACGGTTCTAAAGCTACGCTCACGTTAGACGTGTTCCCGTCGAAACGACTAATTGGGCCAAGTTACACAGGAAGCTGCCCGAAATTGAATAAATTTAGCTTGAAGATTATTATTTTGAAAAAAGGCGTCTTACCTCTATCGAGTATTTTTTAATGATTTGTCGAACAATAAGTAGTATAGTGAGTGTAGAACAGTCTAAAAAAAGTTGTAGAAATGAAACTATGGTTTGATGGAACAACAAGAACTGTAAGAATAATAATTTTTAAGTAATAAAAATTGTACGATTATTGAACTCATATAGCGTTTAATCAACTTTTTTTTTTTTTTTTTGTCATTTCGAGGCACGGCAGGTTTCTGTGCAACCTGGCCCGATCGATCCACTTTCAATTATTCAAAATCGCCTGTGTAAACGCAGTGCCGTCCAAGTCGAAACGACCTGCTCGTTTCGACCAACAGTGCCCATGTAAAGCTGCGTTTACATTAAACAATTTTTCGGGGAACCGAGTCGACCTCAAGCTGTTCACAATCACTATAAATACCAAATTTTAGCATCAAACAACTTTCAATCGCTCGATCAAGAACGAACCTGATCGTTTCAATTGTAATTGTAATGCAAACGCAGCTGGAATATTATAGGCTCGTTCGTCAAACGACAAATCAGCGAAGTGATCAAAATCGCACTAAGGAATCGACAATCGATTTGCCTTTGCCTAATCTCATCAACAATATTCTCTATCGAACGATTACTTCTTCTCTACGATACACGTACTGGCCATGGTCGAACAGCCAAACTCTCGGATAATGATGTGAACTTTTTAATCGAACGAAACAACTTGTCCTGCAAGTTGTCCAACGCAAACGCAGCTTATACGGCTCGCCGATGATCAAACGAACTAACTTCGAACGACTCTAACTTCAATTCGGGAACGGAAAGAATTGCGTCCGAACTCTGCGTGAACGCTCAAATCGTTAAAAAGTTTTCCGCGCGCTCCGCTTTAATCGAACGTAGGCGAATTAGAGACGCGCCGAGTCGCGCGATAAATGTAAATATCACGTCTACGTGATAACGACAGGCGCTAGAATCGATAAGGGGACAGCGTTTATTTCGTACTCAGCCAACTCGTAACTACCTAGTTAAAATGGAACGTAGAAAAATATAAAATAAAAAATCATACAAACGAATGCGAATGATAAAGTGAAGATTAGTCTTTACGATATATATATATATATATCAGCTACTAGATTCAATTTCCTCGTTCATCATGACTCTCTTTTGATCCTAGTCTCTCACTAATTCGGTTTCATTCCCTCCCCCCGGGGGTCTGGCCCCGTAAAACTCGCCGATACGTTATTAACAGTTTGCAGAATGAGCAAAAAGATCTCCCGATCTTCTCGTTTCGTCCCATCGCGCGACCTGTTCTTCGAGAAGAATTCGCGAACGATCGGCGCGCGAATGGTTTTCCCCGTGAGACGAGGGGAGGCAAGCTTCCTCTGCTCGATCGTACGAGAGAGTACGATATAATAAAAATTAAAAATATGTTACGCGTGTATTATTATTATTGTAGAGGTTTCTTAATCGATCGAAAAAATTTTCTCTAATCTTTATAACGCGCGATTCATCAGCGCGAATCAGTGTGATCAGTTTACACACGCCGGTGAAAAGGGATCTCGAGGTTGGTGAGTTCAACCTTCGGTGAGTTACGCGACTCGACAGAAGCGTTATTCTGCCAGTCTGATAAAAAGAACTATCGATTTATCACATACGACTTACGCAACACGAAGAGAAAGAGGGTTAAAACGAACGTGCTCGTCTCTCGTCTTGATGACGTCGTGTGGTGACGACGAGTTGGCCGTCCGTTCGCCCCAGGATGTTCTTTCTCTGGATGTCCCATTGAAGAGCGAGATCTTTTACTAGGGATCAGTTCAGGCTCTACCAATCACGGCCGGAGGTCAGAGGGCGTTCTCCATTTCTTCTGTTGTCAGCTGGAACTGCTCTTGACCTATATATCAGCGAACAAAGCCGATTTAACGATCCACCGGAAGCGTCACGTTGGCGAAAAGGATTTCAGTTTGATAGGACGTTTGAATGAATAAAGAGTCTCTCTCTCTCTCTCTCTCTTTCTCTCAAAGGAGAGAACTCTTTCTTTCCAATAGAGAACAGTGACAGAATGGTTCTTCATTGCATATTCTTATCGGCGGTCTTTCATACTGCCAGACGGTTTGTGCAGAGAGTAAATTATGACAGATGAAGCGGGCAAATAATTTGTTTGAAGTTAAAGCGAATAGACTTTCTGGGTAGATGTGTATCTACAACGTGACTAGTTATAGAGAAGAAAGAAATAAGAAAGATATTTGTGTTGGATCATTCTATCAGAGTTATGTTTAATCCTTAACGCGTTTTATATGTTATATTTAATCCATAGTTACGATAGATTGAAATATAAACTGTAATGTTTATTTTTTTAATTTAAATCGTTTAATTTAATCTAAAGCGTTCAAAAATTTTTACACAACGTTCAGTAATCATCGTGGTTAACTGGTACCATTGGACATTGTAATTTAGACTTTCATAGTACTTTTGAACATTTGATTTTGATCTTAGTTTTTATCAGGGAAAAACGTAAAGTGAAATTAGTACAGTCGCCTACACTCCAACGATAGTATTTGAAAGTTATATAATAATGGAGGGATTTGGGAGTTTTATAAAATTGAAAATTTAATATGAGAGCAAATATAGGAGAAATGAAGAAATTAAATATAGGAAAATTAAGTAACAGGTAATTTCTTATTATTCATCTAGTATACGATACTTATAGAATGACCCAGTAGATTCTATGAAAATCTGTAACGTTGTCCTAAGAAAGGATACATAACGCTGGTTTATTAACAGAAACCAATAAAACATGGTGTAATGCGATCCAAAATTAATTTAAAACTCAGAGTGTCGGATTCATATTTCTCTCCTTTGCTTATTGAAAATCCTTTCTTCCTGCGTTCTACACGCTACATGGATTAATAAACTACATGGATTAATAATATTCTCCTTCCTTTAATCGAAATAATACCGAAAAAAAAAGAGGGAGAGAATTTAATTATCAAGAGGTAGAGTTCATATTGATATAACCTTTGGAAAGAGGAATTAAAAATAACATTCTGACTTCATAAAATAATATAATACGAAAGAGAGAACGTTTCCTTCCCCGTTATCTATAATAATAAAGCTATCAACGTACATTTTTCCATTTCTCCCGACTGACCCTAATTTCTTTCTTTTTTTTCTTTCTTCTTTCATCATTCTACACTTCGCTACGTCGCGAACATATTCGCACAGAATATCTCCTTTTGCAACGAGAGAAAGACGAAAACACTCACTGCATAAATACGCTGCGAGGTCACGGTCCTCCGCTTGCAGAGCTAGATCGCGAGGTGTGTTGCCGTGTCGATCCTTGATGATTAAAGTAGCACCGCCAGCCACTAACATGCAGCAAATTGAACGACGCTTATATTGAGCCGCTTTGTGCAAAGCGGTCTGACCTCTGCAATTAGAAAGTACAGACTTCTTCTTTTTCCCTTCCTTTCCTTTTTGTTTGCTCTCTATTTAACAGCGCCAGGAATAAACCACTTCTTTGATCGCCATCATGGCTCGTAGTAAACAGAGTTTGAAATATGGACAAAAAAAAAAAAATTGTTCAATTTACGCTGGCTCATGATGCTGCCATTTCTGCTAAAGATCAAGCGCAAATAGGTCATGAAGGCTTTACAAAAATCCTGAGAACCTTCTTTCAGCCATTTCGCGACAATGGGATTCTTTTGCTTTCGTCTGCTTTTGCCAAAAATTTTCCTAGACAATCAATTAATTGTAATACCAGCCATTGCGTTCCAGGTCGCGTTTGGACAAACGCTCGTTCGTCTTTCTTCCATTGTGATCAAATTTCAACTCGTTCGATGCTTGATAAATTATTCGCTGGTACAAATGAATGCCGAGCACGAGGAACGCAATAACTAGACTGCGAGTTTCTACAGATTTATTGAAAATTTCAAAATAAGAAATTGCACGGAATTCTACTGTAACATTTATATATGTATATTATACAATATTTAGTACGTAAAACAATTTTTTGAGATTTAATTATATTCTCAGAAATTTGCTTTCATTTGTGAATTACAATCATCTATACCGAGTCTTATCTTTCTCTCGTTCGGTGAACATCCTTTGTTCGTTCTTTTTTTAATTGTTTCTGAATTTGTTTTAAGTCTTTTTTTTTTAACTTACTTGTCATTGTCGATCATATTGAGGATAGTCGATGGTGCGCAAGCGATGAGATATCTGACAATATCTTTGTGACCATATCTCGATGCTAGATGAAGAGCAGTTTGTCCAGAGGAATCGATGGACAAAAGGGAGTAGCCCTTCTCGTGAAGTTCTTTCAAAGCCTGTAGATCGCCGATTTTCGCTGCTTTCAAAATACCATCACTGGCTTTCTCTAGTAATCCGGTATTAAACGTATGCACCTCAGAACTCAGGCCGAAAAGTCTATCTCGTGGGCTGTAACAGAATTCGTTTCCTTCTCTTTATACCTTTCGTTCGATCAGTCAATGAACTTAAGCCTTTCTTTATTTTCCAATCATTATTTCATATTTTTCTGCTGTTCATTACTTTATAATTTCATACTGATCTTCTTGGATCTGATCTCAGCTTATTACTTTTTCTACGAGAGTGTGAATTAACACAAATTCGAGTAAATCGAGTAAAATCGGGTTTAAGTAAAACTGAACACGGTTCTCCAAGGTTACAGTTTCAGAATATTTAGGACACTCAGAATTTTGGAATTTCAAGATTTTAGGATTTTAGAATCTTGAAGTTTCAGGACATTGGACTTTCCTTGGAGTCTTGGAATTTTAGAATATCAAAGTATCAGAATTTAAAAGTGTTAGGTTTTGAGAATTTTAGATTTCTAGGATTTTGAAATTTTAGAATAGAATGTCAGAATTTGAAAATTTTAGAATTTTAGAACCTTGGGATTTCAGAATATTGGAGTTTCGGATTTTTCGGGTATTAGAATGCCAGAATTTTAGAATACTTGTAATATTCAACTTTCATTGCATTGTTTCTTTCTGCATTTCATAAAAAAAAAGTCATCAGAACAACGATGAAATTAATTACGAATTTAATTCTTTATAAAAATTCCTTTCTAAGGAGAGAAAGATGCGAAAGGAGTTGGTAATTAAAGGAGCCGTTAACCAAAAAGGAAAGAAATGAAAAGATAGAGAGAAAGAAGAAATTAAACATTCATGAAAAGCACTTCCATCTCATTGAACTCTTAGAAAGAGACGAGATTCTGATGTTCGTTACTGTATATGCTGTGCATTAACTGGCATTCCTTTGCGATACTAACGAAAACCAAGTGAAAGGAACATCCTAAACTCTGAAACGAAATTAGAGCGTTTCTAGAAAGACTGGTTTGAGAGTGAATGAGCGCGGATTTACTTTCAAAGAGCGGCACGAGTGGTCGTATTATTATTATTCAAGATAGAGATTTCAACATAGAGAAACAGCATTTCAAAGTTACGGATGTTTTATATCTGTTTTTTATACTAAAGCGAAGCCACTAAAAACACATTTTATCTTTTTACAAACTTTCTTCTTCTGAAAGTCATTTGTTAAGCTTTTATATCTAAAATTTCATATTACTTGTCAGAAAAGAATTTGAGAACTAATAATTCGTTTGATATTTTCGCGACAGTGCCGAAGTATATATATAAATGAAAAATAAAATTTGAACATACGAACGTATGACTTTCATCTTTCACGATATCACAGAAATAATTTCGTAGACTGATCTTGCGTAACCCTGCTTCGATGATTTCGCAACTAAACTACCATTTAAACGTCAAGTTAGAAACGAACGACTTTAAAAACTGAACGACGCGAGACAACGAAATTTAACTTCATTCTTGAATCCCGAGTGCTTAACTGCAAGTTTAAATAATCCAATCTCCCTGTTACAACTTCCATAAAATTCAAATTACAATTCATCATGTGCTGGCGACATTAAACTAACTCAACTAGCGAGCCGAGCTGCTTCAGACCCGTAATAAAAATATCTCGTTATACCTTTAAAATTAGTTCTCAAGTAGGAAACGTCGTTTAATATTGATTGTAGCACAGTATGACAAAGGTATGAATATTTTGTAATTACACTGCGCCAGATTATATTGTTTTACATCAGCGCGTTGCGTTGGCTGGGCAAAGATTCCAAAAAAAAAAAAAAAAGAAAAAAAGAGAAATGAAAAGGAAAAGAAAAGAGAACGACCTAGAACTTACCTAATGAAAGTGGGTGTTGTTTGATGCTGCGACTGTGTGACAATCGTCGCAGAGATCGATTTTGAGGAACTGCTCTGCTTGGTCGCGTCTTCAGGCAACCTCTCCTCCTTTTTCACAGTCGGAGGTTCGTCCTTTGGCGTTTCTCGGCTCATCGATTCAGAAGGTTTCGCAGAATTTTGAGCCTCGTCCTGTGTTTTCGGTGGTGTTTCAGGCGCCGCGTTCTGCGATTCCGTAACTGGCTGCGCCATTGGCACTTCGTCAGGCTTCTCTTTTGTCATGGCTGCGTTTGACTTTGGTCGTTCTTCGCTATATTACACGTTCTTTCTATTAATCTAATGATACGATTTCATTACCATTACAGATATCATGGACACACGAACGGATGTGTATAATAGTGGCAACGAAAGGTTTTTTTTCGACAAAGGCACGACTTTCTTTTTTTTATTTTTCGAAGCTACGAGTCATAATTGCGTAGCTCTTGATTCACTGTTATTGCATGCGCGACTATTTAATTATCTCTCTGTGGACAACATAGATAAAAGACAAATGAGTAATACCACTACACAATATACGAATGAATGTCGTTCTCTGTTTAATGTAAATCGATTGCCTCGAGCCATTTCACCGATACTCCGATACTCGTTCGGTTCTTTCACTTCGATATTTAATATTTCGATTATTAATATTCAAAACTCAATTGTCAATTCATTTCAATCACAGAAACCGATTATGCAAATCTAATTCTAGAACTATCTGAATTCATTTAAGCCTTTTTAAGAATTTTTCAGATAATTTATTTAAAACGACAATTCCAGATTGTTTGACGAGAATTCTCTACGTTGAGCAAAGAACAACATTAAAATTCAATCAACAACTTTTAATATTATTTATACAACAAACAAAAGATATAGTACAATATTGATTACAGCAGAAATATAACATACTATACTGTGACAGAGCCCGTCGTAACAAAAACTCTACTGAAGATGATCGAAAGAAAGAATTTCCAATCGAATATATGAAAAGAAATACCTTGGCGAGGGTTGAGCGGTTTCCGGTTCTTGCCTCGCAGACATCTTTGTCCCATCGGATTCGCTCGTTTGATTGGTCGCATTCTCTTCGAGAACATACACCGCTTCGACAGCCACGTCGGTTACGTAATGGAGTTGCTCCTGAGCTCTGTCAATCCTGAAGAATCGCTCGGCGGTACACGCTGAAAATTGATCTGACTTGACACGGCAGCAGTTTAAATTACAAGTCAACGTGTTAACGAATATTAACATCAACCGTAAGATCTGTAAAATGTCTCTAGATTTGCTCACTTGTTACTGTAACTTCCAGATTCTAGAAAGGATTCTAGACAAATGTACAGTTTACCTCTTATCATTGTTATTTATCCAATTCTTTATTTATTCGTTATATTATTGCAATAAATTTATACAACGATTGTTTATTATTGTTGTTATTTGTTACTTGTACGGAGAAGATAATGAAAAATTGCAGTAAATATTTCGAAGATTTTTCTAAAAACATTGAAGTCACGTTGAACTAGCCATGCGAATTTTTATGTATCCTTAGTGCACAAATCTCTAAAATTATCGCAAGTCAAATGCTTGTCAAGAAATCTAAAATTAAAATTAATGCAAACAAAGGGTAAAAAGTCGCTGGAAAATGAACAACCTGTAAGAGTACGGTGTCTACTTACAGTCGAGGAAGCAACAAGTGTCCATGTTGTGATCTTTCGCCAGGATCTTCCTCAAGGATTCTAGGTCGGTGGTGGCGTCAAGATCGAGTGGATCCGCAATCCATGTGATCGCGGCCTTCTTCAACATATCTTTGTCGTGATGATACCTCTCGTAATCCATCATCTTGATCTTCATCACCGGCAGTTTTAATCTGTCTAGTTTGACGTCCTGTTGCGGTTTGCTCGCGTTTCTTCGTTTCGCCAGCATCGTCGCTTTGTTTAGTAGTTTCAGATTTATAATGGATGGCAACAGCCGACAAGCCTCGCCATCGACCTAAGAGACACGGATGATAGTTCTTCTCGTATACAATTGTACGTACATAAGTGAATAGCTTCCGTGAAATCGAATGAATAGAGATGAAACAATTATTTCTAGTCTGAGGAATTACTTCAATAATCTTCTGATGCTTTCAGAAAATCGAGCGAATAAGATCTGATTGGAGTCACAGGTTTGTTGCGAAAAATAATCGAAAATTTTTATTGGAATTCTAATTAGTATTTTTATGCGATTTATAGATTTTCCTTTGATTATCTGTTTTAATCTTTTTACGAAACTTTTGGCACCTACTTCCTCAAAACTCGTTAAAGTGTATCGTGTTATTTTCCATCTACCTAATTAAATTATGTTGTACATCGAATTATTCATAATCTCTTCTATAATTGAGATATTTACTACTGTACGAATTTTAGTAATTAGTAATTGGCGACGTGACAGTAATTTTCATATTATGACCTATGGCTGTGATAACGGCAAGTGACATAACTACAGCAGTCACTCGTTACAACGTCAACAAATATAAAATAAATATAAAACCCAAGTACAGGGTGGCCACTGAAAAACTAAAGCGATGAAAAAGTCACAACTTGTTCATTTTCAATCTTTTTTATTTTTTTTTTTCCTGTAGGTTTAATAATAACTGAAAAAAATCCATTAATTATATCTCCAAATAAAATAAAAAATTTTAAAAACGTGTTTGTAAAAGTTATTTTTGTTTTATCATCATTCAGTGTTTCAGTGACCACTCTGTATTAACAATTACTGGATAAATTGGTTTGGCAAATACAAAGCAAACATGGGTTTAAGAATGAAATTGAATTTTTTTTTTTTAGTTTTCTATTTTTTTTCTTTATTTTTATTTTTTAGTTCCGTTCTTTGTATTTTTGTTGTCTCTACTTTGTACAGTGATGCGTTCGAATGAAATAACTTTCTAATAAGTGTCTTTTTCTTATTAGAGTTTCTTCCTATTTTTTAGTTTTCTATTTTTTTCATTCTTTTTTTAGTTTCGTTCTTTGTATTTTTGTACAGTGATAAGTTTGAATGAAACAACTTCCCGACTCAAATATTTATAATTCATAATATCAATTGGAAATTTTATAATTTAAATAGTTTAACAATTTTTCGAGATGATATAATAATTCAAAGTTTGCAATACGTCGTACTGCAAGTGCGACAGAGATGGGCATTCGTTCGTTTAGTTTGAGAAACTGCTTAAAATGCAGTTAAAAAAATATAAAATATAAAAATATAAAAATATAAAATATAAAAATATAAAATATAAAATATAAAATATAAAATATAAAATATAAAATATAAAATATAAAATATAAAAATATAAAATATAAAATATAAAATATAAAATATAAAATATAAAATTATAAAATATAAAATATAAAATATAAAATATAAAAATATAAAACTCGCACGAAGGAAATTTACCTGCATTGGAATGGTCCTCGTGGTAACCAACTTAGCCGTGCTGCACTGAGCGATGCAGGTGCCGTGTCCACCTGCTTGAAGAAGCGGAAGTTGATACGTCGTTAAACCAACGACCTCGATCAGCCCATCTTCGGTCGATGGCTCCTTGGTTCCACTGGCAGCACCCCAAGGATGCGTTCCACCGCCGTACGAGGCGATGTTCAAGAAAACAATGGCGTGAACGCGGTGTTCCTTCAACTTGGGCGTCATGTCCTGGCCGTCGCAATCCAACGTGACGAATTCCGAGAGATCCTTCCACTTTCGTCGCACGAGATCCTTACCACCCATCTGGCCGTAAAACATCTTGTTCCGTAACCGCGAATTGAACCTCTCTGGATGCGCCTCTGCAATTCAATCGAGTGGCAATTTTTATTCGTACCTCTCGTCGCCATGTATCTTCAAAACATTGTAACATTCATGAGCTACGAGCGGGATATTTACGACCCGTATTGTTCGGAATATGTAAAGCGTCCTCTTCGGATAGCTTTATCATTCCCAACGGGGAAAATTCCATATTTTGAGACACGGTTGGGATAAATTCAATTCGGGAATTCAGACGTTCAAAACGTTTCACGTCGGTGGGAGAATTGTTATTTGGTGGCCGCGTGAAGGACTGAATTTATACTCGAGAACAAAACTCGTTCGACTCTTGTCAAATTCATAAAACGATTTCAACGATTTCGACTAACAATTACATCGCAAAATACAAAATTCACTTTAACAGATTGTAAATTGAGAAAATACTAAAGAATTAAGTCGTGTAAGTCAATTTTTTTTCTTCGTGTATCCACTTGCGTTTAACCACTTGCGCTGGAATGACGTGCCATGCACGTCGAGAATTTGTTGCCCCAAAATTGCAATATTTTCTCAGTTTATATGGTATATTTAGGTATAACCCAGGCAAAGCGAAGAATAAATTTATTACTTGTCAATAATTGCTATCCAGTGATGTACCGACGAGTTCAAAAAGAAAGCGACCAATTATACACGGTTTGGTCACTCGTTATGGTCCGCAATCAGCTGCCAGCGCAAGTGGTTAACTGCCACGCACGTCGAGAATTTTTTGCCTCAAAATTGCAACATTTCCCTCAGTTTTTAAGTATATTTAAGTACAATCCAGGCAAAGCGAAGAATAAATTTATTACTTGTCAATAATTGCTATCCAGTGATGTACCAACGAGTTCAAAAAAAAAGCGACGAATTATACACGGTTTGGTCACTCGTTATGGTCCGCAATCAGCTGCCGACGCAACGTGGTTAAGACGATATAATATCACTCTCACGCTGTTCGAAAAAATTAAAATTCCCCCTACCACGTAATTCCACCCACGCGATAACCCAAATAACAGGATAAAACCTTCCAAAGAATTTTGTCGCGTTTTCTCTTTCGCGAAGCTCTTCGTCGAATCCCTCGACCGTCGAACCAACCTCACCCTCGAGTTCACCACCCTCTCCCTTCCGCGCCATTCACCGCAAATTTCCATCCATATAGAGAGAACACGCGTCCGCTCGGCGATCCCAAAAGCATTTCGCGTTTCGCCAAAGACATTTGCATGAGATGTGGCAACAGGTTTGCCAACTACTTCACGTTAAGGTTGTTCGACGGCTCAACGATAACGATAACCCGTGCCCGTTACCAAATAACAAACTGTTGCACGCCCATTTGGGAAAAGCTCGAGTTTCGAGAGGGTTGATATTGTGTACGATACCTTGGAGACTCACCTCGAGCTTCGTGGAACTCAAGGGCGATATGAGCATCCACACCGAGGGAGAAATAATTATTAACGACGTTCAGAGGTAGATTCTCTTTGCCTTTGCCATTGTCGTCGTCGCCCTGCGCGTCGGGGTTCCTCTCCACCACCAGCTGCCATCTGTCCAACAGAGTTGTGTCGCTGTCGCCGATATTCGTCAGGATCTTTCCAATCGGCTCGTCCGTGTAACCGCCACCCCATCCCAGAGCCCTGGCCAGATCGTTTCCAGTTCCCAGGGGGAGGACGCCCACCGCCGGTGGCGGAGACGCGCCGATCTGATCCAAAATTGATAACACCCAACCGACCGTACCGTCGCCGCCGCATGCCAGAACTCGTAGATTAGGAACTTTTTTGAACAGCTCTAGCCTGCAAGCGAGAGGGAAAACCATTCTTTTCTTCAGCTCTGTTTCATTCGTTTTCACAGACGAAATATTCTTTGGTAATTTAAGACCTGGAAGTGACGAAGTATCTTTTTTCTATGATTTCTACTTTTTTTTTTAGTTTTCTATTTTTTTTCTTTATTTTTATTTTTTAGTTTCGTTCTTTGTATTTTTGTTGTCTGGACTTTGTACAGTGATACGTTCGAATGAAAATAACTTTCTAATAAGTGTCTTTTTACTATCTCTTCCTATTTTTTAGTTTTCTATTTTTCTTCTTTATTTTTTTTTTTTTTTTAGTTTCGTTCTTTGTATTTTTGTTGTTTGGACTTTGTACAGTGATGCGTGCGAATGAAAATAATTTTCTAATAAGTGTCTTTTTCCTATCTCTTCCTATTTTTTAGTTTTCTATTTTTTTTTCTTTATTTTTATTTTAGTTTCGTTCTTTGTATTTTTTGTCGTCTGGAGTTTGTACAGTGATGCGTTCGAATGAAAATAACTTTCTAACAAGTATCTTTTTCCTATCTCTTCCTATCTTTTAGTTTTCTATTTTTTTCTTTATTTTTATTTTTTAGTTCCGTTCTTTGTATTTTTGTTGTTTCTACTTTGTACAGTGATGCGTTCGAATGAAAATAACTTTCTAGTAAGTGTCTTTTCTATCTCTTTCTATTTTTTAGTTTTCTATTTTTTTCATTCTCCTTTTAGTTTCGTTCTTTGTATTTTTGTACAGTGACGCGTTCAAATGAAACAACTTCCCGACTCAAGAATTTACAATTCATAATATCAATCGGAAATTTAATATTTTAAATAGTTTAACAATTTTTCGAGATGATATAATAATTCAAAGTTTGCAATACGTCGTACAGCAACAGAGATGGGCATTCGTTCGTTTAGTTCGAGAAACTGCTTAAAATGCAGTTAAAAATACAAAACTCGCGCCAGGAAAATGAAATGAAAAAGGAAGAAGAAAAGTCTCTAACGAGGAGAGAGTTCGCGTGTGAAAATATCCAATGAATTTGACAGTTTAAAAAAAAAACATTAACATACCTTGTCCGACCTCTACGTAATATCACAGCTGGATTTTATTACAGTTCTTCTTCAAGAAATACCAATATTTACAAGTCGTTTATCAAGTTTATATACATTTCATGCACACGAATAAAACTACAAAATGAAAACGAATGTTTCCTCGGGACTTTTCTGAAACCCGGCGAATTCTCGAAGAGTCTACGATGTCAAACGTGAATGGAACACTAATTTCATTAATATCTCTTGCTCCTACCCTTTTGAAGGATCCGTTTTCAAAGGGAAGAAAGCGAAATAATCAGCATATTATATTACATTTTTAATCCCGAGAGTCCGGAACGTTCTAGCGCGGAATTAGGTTAGCTAAATGGGAAAATTGACTCAAATTAGTTCAGTAGCGGATTAGCGGAAAAGTGGGGAGAGGGGAGGATATTGGAAAATATGACAAATGGACAAGAGATTTAATTAAAGTTGCACGGGCTGGCTGGTAGCCAGGAAATAGCCGGATAAAGGTGAACCTTTCGGAATAAAAGCTGTCGTTACGGTACTATCGAAACTTCCTACGAAAGTTGATTTCATTTCATCCGCTCGCATTCACGATGACAGAACAAACAACATCGTTCCCGTATACGTATGTGCGTACACTGCACGGTGATAAAAGTTTTCCTCCGGGTCATATCCGATGAGTTTCTCTGTGTTTTTCGCAACGAGCCACTTCGTTTGTTTTTTCGCTGCTCGCGGCAAATATTTGTAATTTTTTTAATTATGCAAATGCAACGACGGCCGCGTCGTCGACGAGTACAAGGAAATGCTCTCTCCGATTTCATATTAATTCGCAAACAACGTTAATGTTAAAACTTCGTGTTTGCTCCACAAACAAACATGAAACAAACCTGCATGTGTGACAGCGTTTTCGTTTGTACACAATGGCGAGGCAAACGCGTATATATATATATTATATATATACATATACTTGTACACAAGTATAAAGTAAATGTAGACGCGTGACAACATTTCTAAATAATCTTGAAATTTCAGAACGCCCAAGTTGTAATTGCTGTTTAACTTTCACCGCGTTGGGATTAAAATGAAAAAAAAAAAGAAAAGTTCGATGCATATTCTGTCCCGTTGCAGTAAATCGTACTATTTTTCAATCAGTTTCAAATTTTGTCTGACAACACTTTCAATTCAACCAGAAATCAGTAGAAATGATTTTTACAGTCAAAAGCCTACGTTAGAGTCTCTCTCTCTCTCTCCCTATTTCTCGAATATCTTGATACTCGAGTGTCACGTCTGTCAGTAATTTAAAGATCACCTGTTACTGACAGACGTTCCACCCAGATGATACAACGTTTGCATCATGTTCCCAGATCAATATTATAACTTACATACGAGTATTAATACAACAATTCGTCAATCTTGATATTTGAAAAACAGGGGTTCGCACGATACTCGAAACAAATCTCAACGCGAATTGCATCTCTCCAACGGCACACTCACGAAACTACGAGATTCGAGCCACAATGAAATTCCCGTTTATCCACCAAGACTTACCCCATCTTGGGCCCACCCTGGGTCAAATCGAACACCTGCCGCGGATTCAACAGCCATTGAAACTTCTGGAGAAGCTTGGCTCCCTGATTGCCGCCCGATTTCGGATTAATGAAAACCAGCACCGGCTTCACCGATGGCGTTGGTATCGGCTTCACCACCCACAGCCTTCCCTGATCCTTCTCCTGCTCCTTGTCCTTCTCCTTCTCCTTCGATTTCTTCCTGCTGGTGCCGGCACCGCTCCCAGACTTCTTCTTCCTCGGCGATTTCCTCAAACTGCTCTTGAAGCTGCCCTTCCGCGGCAGCTTCACGATCCAAGATGGCGGCACGATGATGGACGCGTGGATACCCAGCTCGCAATTCTCGCCGATCTTCTGCACGTTGAAGCACGCCTCTTTGTTGTGGTAGGCGAGCTTGCACCAGCTGCAGCTCACCGCGACGATCTCCTTGGAGCTGAAGCTCAGCTTCGACTGGAACGACTTGCCGCAATTGGCGCACTTCCCTTTCTGCGAGCGCCGATGTACCCAGTGATGATGAGTGTTCGTCTGTTCCCGGTACTGGCGGACACCGACGTCCCGGAAACCCGACTTACAGGCGAAATTCAGGCTCACCGCGCACACCGCGTGAGCCACCACTCGGCAGGCTGCGCATTTCATCCGGGGCCCGTGTTTCTGAAAATTCGAGAACACATGTCGGTACGTACGTTAGTGATGTCATCGATGACTGGATTAAACCTCTGGCAACCGATCTGAATAACGAAACAGATTCACGTTTGAAAAATTTCGAGTCTTTAAACTGGAGACTGATAAATACAGATAATTATATTATAAATGTTTTATATTGAGAAATTATTATATTATATTTTATATATATATTAATATATATATTATAAATATTATATTAATATTGCGAATAATATTATATTATATTAACAATATTAATAATAATATTATATTAATACTGAATATAAATATATTATATTGAAATTATATACAACTTCAATATTTTACATCCAACACGATGTAGTGAATTACACATACAGTATTGATTTAGCGAATCACAGTAACCAATGTTTACCTAGGAAGATTGAAAAAAAGTAATGGCAAATAAGGGAAATAGGAACGTTTCATTGAGAATCTTTTCAATCAATTTATACTCATCGAAGAATTACATTATTTATAAATTATATAATTATTAATTAAATAATTATATTATATATCATTAATGTCAGATTTGTGTAACATCGTTCGTTTTCCAATTCGAAAATAGAATTAATCATATCTATAATAATAATAATATCCCTTTAAAGAAATGTTTCATTTGTGAAATTTGAAATTGTCACTGCTCTTAATCGTGAAGCATGAATTTCAAGACAAGTATTAACAATAATTAACAATAATTAATAAATAATTAAGTTAATATAGAAGGATTTCTACCAAACTTACAAATAAATAATTCCCATCAAAAATATGAACCCATTTGCATTATTCACAGGGAATATCGATCTGAACGTCACGACAGAGAAGGGGAAAAGGAAACTGTTGAAATTAGGAAGAAAATAGCATGCAAGAAAAAAAAACAAGAGTTGTAAAATCCTCTTAGTCCGCGGCGGCTGCTCGAAAGAAACCGCAACGCTCGCGAAATCGGTTTAATGGCTTTCGAAAACTGGCGGAACCTCGTTAACGGTGCTTTAATGGCACAATCGATAAAAAAAAATACGGCCAAGAATACCGTGAGCTAATCGTTTCTCTTCGCTTTGCTCTCATTTTTATTCAATATCTTCAGAAATTTCCTTCCTAGGGTAGGAAAGAAACAAGTACGAAATTCACGCTGGAACTACCAAATCGGCTTAAACAACCAATCTGTAGTTTTACAGAGTTACAGCGTTATATTTTTAGAGATTTAAATTCTTTTTAAAATACAAGACTTTTGAATTCTTATATATATATGTGTGTGTACGTATGTATATGATTATTTATTATATATCAAATATGGACTATTACTATTATTATTTTTAAAATATACGAAAGTTTATTGTATTATAAATTATATTATAAATTTTTATAATATTATAAAGTTTATTGTATTATAAATTATATTATAAATTTTTTTAATATTATAAAGTTTATTGTATTATAAATTATATTATAAATTTTTATAATATTATAAAGTTTATTGTATTATAAATTATATTATAAATTTTTTTAATATTATAAAGTTTATTGTATTATAAATTATATTATAAATTTTTATAATATTATAAAGTTTATTGTATTATAAATTATATTATAAATTTTTATAATATTACAAAGTTTATTGTATTATAAATTATATGATAAATTTTTTCCTATTCCTTGCACTCCGATGTCTCTGGTACAATTTTTTATTCTTCTAGTCGTCGATATTTCTAGCGTTAAAAAAGAAGATAGGATAGCTAGGAAAAACATCCATTCCCTGAATATATAACCCACAGCATCCAGGATCGGTCCTGAAAATTTTGTTGCTCTCTGCAGCAGTGTATTTTGCTTCTATCTCCTAAAAAAGGAAAACTTTCACAACGACGGTTTAAAAACACGCGACGTTAAATTAGAATTCAACATGCACGATCATAAATTCCAAAGCACTGGCCAACAAAAGTTCATAAATTAATGAATGCTAATCACAAACTGTCTAACCACGCGGAATAACTTGGAACTGTTATAACTTTGTGCAAAAAAAAAAAAAAAAGAATCGTACAATAATCCGCTTAGTTGCATTTTAAAGCGTAAAGCTTCCACTTTGACAGTCCTGAGTTTATTTCTCTCAAAGATATTTCTATATCGTATAGCGGATGTCAAAATAAGGATGCTTTTATTCTCGAAGATTGAACGAACTGAAACGTTTCTGAAAACGTGGGAACATTCTTTTCCATGGCTGGATTCACCGCGATCTTCAGAACGACATTTTAAAATTTGCTGCACGATCTTCTTTCGCCATTTTATCGAACTATGAACAGGGTTAAATGAATTTTAGATTTACCAAGTCTCTGGAATTTTTCTCGTTTAACCCCTAATGATCAACGTTCAGATAATAATAAAGAAGAATTTCAACTTTTAAGATCATTGAAAAAAGTTTAACAATTTCTGTGAACAGAAGTATCCTCACTTACGATAATTACTCGTGGAAATATGTTCAAAAACGTCCATGAAAAGTTACAATTTGTAACATTTGAATCTCGCATAGTTTTTTGGTCGCTCTTGCGGAAATGCGCATGCACGCTGCACCGTAACAAAAACACGTTCGCTGATTACAAAAACACGAGAACGATGTAATGAATGCAACGAGAACGTCCTAAGAATCGGAAGCTTTTTGTACGAAAATTCTCTCTCTATCAATTGAAGAAACTAACAGAATTCGCACGTCATTACACGACAATTAAAAAAAAAAAGAAAACTGCCGAAGACGAAAAGAAAATGAGACTGAACGAAACGGCAGAAACATGGAAAATATAAAGAGAAACTAAGTGAGGGGTACGAAGGGGAAAAATTTGTAGAACGTGTGTGAAAAAGCAAAAGGTGGATTCGTGAAATTGATGGTACACGTGTAAACCGTCGTCATCCTGTTCGCCACGTTTTCAAACGATTTCAAAGCTCCGTCGGTTGCCATTGTCTACCAACTATGATCAAAGCAATAAAACGATGATCATCGAGGCCAGAAAAAAAAAGAAAAAAGATAGAGAGAGAGGAAGAGAGAAAGAAAACTGATGGATTTCAGCGTTAGGGAATAGACGTGGATAAATTGTGTACGTACTCTGGCTGTACGACGAGCAACGGTCTAAAATTGCGACGATTCTTGAGAGGAATGTGAAACGCGGTCGAGTAGAGGAACGCCGGGTAGAGGGTTGTAGAGGGTCAAGGCTGGTCGACAGACTCTCGAACCTCTTCTCCGTCGTTTCTGTTCCTCTCAAAGAAAAGCTTTTTTTCCCTACCGATATTGCTCAGCCGTCGCGGTTTATACTGACCTACATGAGTCACCCGAAACGTGCCTCGATCCACTCTGTGAATCGAGCAATTTGTCCAGAAACGTAGAGAAAGAGAGAGAGAGAGAGAGAGACGTAGGAGAGGATGAGTCCATGCGTTCCTTTCTGTACGATCGGAGAACACGATATTTTCTTCTTCTTTTTCTTCCTTTTTTATATAGTATTGGTTAATTGCTTCTTCAGAAACGTAATTTTATCAAAAGAAGAGAGAGAGAGAGAGAGATTTTCAGGTTCAGATTACTCGGATGGCACAGACACCTTTCGAAGACTATTCTTCGGTCAAATTGGATTGATCGATCGAGACCATTCACGGTAGGATAAATCTCACCAGATCGCCTCCCTGTGCCGCGACTCATCTCTATCGATTGCACCTACAAAGCGCAGATTTAAGGGAGTATTCTGGTAATTCGGCTTGAAAAAAATTAATTTTTTTTTTTTTACATGCTTTCGAAAATATCTATGTAAAAGAATTTGTTTGAATTCGTAAAATTAGCAAAGTTATAGATGTTTAAAGGAAAACGGTGTACTGCTCGCAACGTAAGTACGAATATTTTTGTACAACAACGGGTAACAAAAACTTCAAGTGTGTTTTTCTCAAAAAATATTTTATAATATTATTATTTATCTTTGTATTATTATTATTTTATAATACTTTATTTTTTGTACTGCTCGATTGATTGTAAGTATGAATATCTTTGTACAACGGATAACAAGAACTTCAAATGTGTTTTTCTCAAATCCATATTTTTTAAACTGGCTGACGGGATATCTCACGTTTTAGTTGACCGATTGACTTGAAATTTGGAGGAGATCTTCGCCGGATGTACCTTCATCGCATGAACCACGGATTTAAAAATCTGATTTTTTTCCTATTTTTTTTTACAACCCAAAAGACTAAAAGTACAAGGAAAATCGATATTTAAACTTCAAAATGCTGCCATTTTTTTTAATTTTCGAAATTTCACTGTTTCTGTGGTTCATGCTATAGCCATATTTATACTAATTAAAATGCATTTTGGTTTTTTAGATTCAAATAAACAGGTGGACCGGAATCACGTCTTCGAATCCGTTTTTAAAAACATGCTTTACCTAAGGCCATATAATTTCCACAAACTTTCATTAATTTCGTTAAAAAGAAAAAATTGCAATTGCTCTTTAAGTATGAATAAATCTGTGCGCGAAATTTGCAAAACCAAAACGTATCATGGTTTCCTTAGAAAAAAATTCCAAAAAAGTCGATTCTTATAAGCCGGATTACCAGAATACCCCGTTAACGTCATCGTGGTTTTCATTTTTACTATAGACGTGGTTTTCATTTTTCCGATAATTTTGCAAAAATCGAGGATCGTACCCTGTCAAGAACGAAATCTGTTCAACGACCGAAATTCCGTTTTCAACTCCAGAATCTATCTTTCATTCATCCGCGAAGAATACATCAACGTTCAACGTTGACGTGCAAGGAACTGCAAAATCGAATTGTTACGAATCGTTTCTTTTTTTTTTTTTTTTTTCCAGCGAAAAAATCGCTCAAACGGATATTAATACGACGGGTCTCGCGCAAGATAAAAGCTCAGCGAGGCAGGTGAAATGGAACGTTACGTTTTAAAATGCTTGCCCCGATCCAATTTTACGGACACGCAAACGTAAATAACAAACGAAGTTTCAGGCAACTGGATTTTCAACAGAGCGGAGTGAAACAGATCAACCTGCTGGCTACTTTTCAAACGCGTGATGCAAATCGATAGAGTTACAAAGCAAATAACAAATTCAATTTCTTCGGGACTTGTGCGTTGTGTCTCGCGAGAAAAAAAAAAGGAATCCATCCGCATCTCTCTCTTCAGAGGAAGTTTTTTCAACCCGGCTCCCGCTCGCTTTATTGTCACGAGCGTAAAAAACTGAAAGGCTGCGATAAAAAGAAAAGCAAAGGGCTGCTTTGACAATAACAATAAAAAAAAAGAGAGAGAGAGAAAGAAGCAAAGATGAAAAGTCAAATTGAAACGTTGCGTTTCGCAGAAAGGATTCGTTCTGCGCGCTGCTAAATACAGCGTTGTTGATCTAATCGCTAAATCAATAGCGTTAATTGCGGGAGCACGTACAGACACTTGATAGCGGTGGTTTTAGAACAGCTTCTTTATATCAATTGTTGCTTTTCATCAAGATTTTAATCAATCAACGTGCGCGTTTGCACCCTTTGATCAATCCTGTGCGCGATGTGGATAAAATTTGTATTTCTATGAAAAATAATGAGCGTTCTGATGTATTAAGAAACAATTAATTTAACAATGTTAAATATAAATGTAAAATAACATATAGAGCCACGATAGTATCAAATAATAGTGACATGCCCGAGGGGATGAAATTCAGAAACAGTGCACAGAGTGCTTAATATCCAAAGTGTGATACTCGTTATAATATTTAGTATGCAAAAGAATTTCTTATTCTTGTCTTTTTTTCATATCTTTTTTTATCTTCGCGGACGTTTGAATTTGCATAAATTAGATCTGCATTTTATTAATAAGAGTCGATGGACTCGGCTGTGAACTGAGATGCTTTTCAAATTTCACGAATCCGCGTTTCAACCCCTTTTTTATCTCATCCCCCTAATCACACGACTTCTAAAAAGATCTTAAGAAATCCAAGTACACTATAATTTACGTTTCTGTTAACTTGAATGAACGTGGAAGTTCTATTAAAAAATAATCAATTTCATGACAAAGCAGTAATCTGTGGAACATCATAGTGTTAGTAAAGAAACAAACATGAATTTTCATGCATGTTAAAATCTTCACGAACGTAATTAAAAGGAGAAACCTAAATAAAAATTTACTTCGTCAATTATGTATAATATATTAATAATTAAATACGTATGTGTGTATATATATAAAGAATTAGGCAAAATAAATATATTCACCTGTTTATCAAAAGCATGTCTTATTGAAAATAATTTCAAGTCAGTACAACTGACTGTACAAAGGTAGCATAATCAATTGACTTTTATATTTCTGATTTTCATGAAATTTGCATATCTATACCTTCCAATTTAAGAAAAGAAATCTTCACGAACGTGATTAAAAGGAGAAACCTAAATAAAAAATTTACTTCGTCAATTACGAATTGCACTCTCGTACCTTCCAATTTCCACAGACGCGACGAAAAAAAGAAATAATAATAATTTTAATAAAATTACAAAATCTGCAATCTGTTGACAACTTGAAATTTCACGAATTTTCTTTCACCCTCTTTCTCTCGTTTCAACCCTTTCCTCGCCCCCTCGTCCGGATCGCGGCCCGTAAAACAAGTAGGAGCACGAGCAGTCTACGCTAAACGAGTATTACTCAGCAGAGTGGACGAGAACGTCGACATCGTTGGCGATCGATCATCTTAACAGCGTGTGAAAGATCGCGCACGTTATCGGCTCGAGAGTCCTCGCGACGCGCAGAAAAAGCAACGAAAGGAGTAGGCCGAACGAGGAGACGAGTAAAGTGAAACTTAAATGGAAAACTCCGGCGGATGAACGAAGGCCGATTCATCAAAGTCTGGGACCACCGACAGAATCAATCTTCGTTACCGGTATACTATATACGCGGTGGCTGATGCTCCGGATTCCTCTTGGAGAACGCTGACGGCCCGCGAGATTTATTTATCGCGTCGAAGTTGCCGGCTGCCGCGATCCAACTGCAGAAAATCGCAGTTAAACGAGATCTCATACTCGATTTTCCGTGACGAGCGGAAATTGGTGGTGGATCGGCGGTTCTCAACCCAGGTGAATGTTGGTCACTGTCGCGAGAACAGTGGACCGAGTTTTGAGCAAAAGAAAGGATCGAATTTTAACTGAAATGTGTATAAATTTCTAATTTATAAAATGTACTGTAATATGTGTGAAGTGAAGTGAAATATGTATAAATTTGTCATTTGTAAGATATGTATAAAATATATGTATATTTGTTGTTTCAGAGAAAATGGAACGTATTGTATTCAAGCGTGAAATAACAGATAAGATAAAGTGATCGTTTCACGTGAAACGATAAATGAGATCAAACAATTACTCCATGTGCATGTGAAATGAGAAATATTCATCTTGGAAATAAAATTGCAATTTAATAGATCAAATAACGATAGTCGAGGAATGTAGCTGAATTTGCAAATCGGAATTATGTAATAAAACATATTTTTTTAAAACATACATATTTTTTTCTGATGAAATCAAGTAATAGAAACTGAAAATTTCATTAGCTTTCAGACAATACTAGTTAACATGAAACCTTGAAATAAACTTGTCACAACATAAATATATCATATATGTATATATTCAATTTGTTCAACTGAAAATTTCATTAGCTCTCAGATAGTACCAGTTAACATGAAATTTTAAAATAAACTTGTCACAACATAAATATATCATATATGTATATATTCAGTTTGTTCAACTGAAAATTTCATTAGCTCTCAGATAGTACCAGTTAACATGAAATTCTAAAATAAACTTGTCACAACATAAATATATCATATATGTATATATTCAGTTTGTTCAACTGAAAATTTCATTAGCTCTTAGATAGTACTAGTTAACGTGGACCTTTAAAATAAACTTCATTAGCTCTCAGATAGTACTAGTTAACGTGGAACTTTAAAATAAACTTGTCACAACATAAATATATCATATATGTGTATATTCTAATTTTTAATATTCTTCCTTCTTATTGAAACCTACAACACACGATTCATTACTCATATTAATTGTTATATTAAAGTACCAAGCAAGTATTTGGTCATTAGTTGTTATATTAAGAACTATAAAAAATATGTTATCTAAGCTTGATTATTCTACAAGTACAAAATTCAATTTCAAAATGTCGAAGCCCAATTACTCTTCTATAAAAAATAATTTTCACTATAAATGTATCGTCTCAAACTGTAACGAACAAGCTCGTATATATAGTATATGTGTGTATATACTTTCTTTTTATTTTCATGCCACGTAGTGAAATTTTTAATGTTTGGCTTTGACAGCGCGCATTCGCGAGAAAAGTTGAGACTCGACGCTGTAATCGACATATAGCTTTGCACTTGATTTATTCATCCATTTTCTCCTTCCTTTTAATTCCCGTACATTTCATACGTTTAATAGACACAGGATGGGGAGAGGGAGAGATTTTACGCGATTGAACTTAGAATTTGCGGAACAAATTGATACTGCAGACGAGAGAACAGCTGCAAGTGAACGATTCCACGATCGAGCAACGATCGATAAAATTCGACTGTATTTGGCGGATGTGAATATTTGGTTTATGCCAGAGGATTATTGTTCGCTTCGTGTTTATCAGACACTAGATATTGCAATTAGCGAGCTTCTAGAGATTCAAAGATGATTTACTAAGGGACACTTCGACAAGAGATAATTATTGAGTTATAAATTTTCAGATTACCATTATCCTTTAATGCCATGCAATTCTCTGCATTGGACATGATATTCGAGCACCTGGCTCTGACAACAGCCACTGAGTCGCTTAATGGTTTTGTAAGTAAGATCCGATGCCATTAAATCGATATACCTATATATTTGATTTGTCCTACCAAAAATTTCCCGTCTTTTTCAGCAACGAGTTTTTCAAAGTAGTTTCTAAATATTTCAATATTTTAAATATTTCTATTCTAAATATTCAATGTTTTAAATTTCAATATTTTAAATATTTCTATTCTAAATATTTCTATTCTATAAAAAATATTTAAATATTTTAAACATTTCTATTCTAAATATTTAAATATTTTAAATATTTATATTCTAAATATTTAAATATCTTAAATATTTTATTTCTTAAATATTTCTATTTATTTCGTATTTCATCTCTTTCTACGAAAAGAATTTTCGAATACATAATAATTGAATGACATTACGTTTCCCTAAAATAATTTAAAATTATTATAAATTCCGTGCTGCACGTATTAAAAATTCTCAATATTCAACAGGTCTGTTATTAATTTATCTCTTCAAATTTCTATGTTAATTAAAATAGCATGTTATGATATTTCCGTTATCGGAACGGCTCTCCTCTCGTTCGGAAATGAAGAAAAAATCATTCGCGACACGGAATAACATGTTTCCTTTGAATACTATGTTTCTTCGGCGATGAAGAATAATTTTTTTGGTTCAACGAACACGACGAAATGGGACAAGTTTTGATTACCTTGATACCGATATAGCGAATACATTTCGACGAATATTTTCTTTTCTTTCTCTTCATTTTCTTCTTTCCTTCTATACGAAATTTCAATTGCGGAAAGCAAACGTTCGGCCGGTACATTCGAAATAACGCGTCCCCTTTGGAATCGATTAAAACGAAAATGAAATAATTGCTCGTAACAATCGTCCCCGCTTCCAATCGAACTACGTGAATTAAATATATCACGAGGGAACTTCTCGCCGATTTTATTTTAGCACGCTGTTCCAGACGTTTTAAATAAATGATGCTCGCGAATTGCACATAAGCTACTCTCGTTACCGCGATTAAATTCGCGAGATGTTTCATGTCACCGACGTAGTAAATTTTTCTTTGTTTTTGATCTAACAACGAATAAACGTATGAACGAATCAAAAACATCTTATTTGTCGTAATGATTAAATTACGGATTTTTGGGCAAATTTAAACGGAAACGTAATTTAGAAAATAGAAATGAAACATTTCCATTGTTGAAATCTGTACACTTCTTTGGACGTTTGATATATTGTACCCTTTAATATATTTCAATATGCATTGCCTGAAATTTTGTATTTTAAAATTTCTAATAATAATAATACGAATGAATTTTGTACGCTTTAATGTACCAATGATAATTCAGCAATAGCTGCAGAATAGATTTAGAATTACTGTGAGAAATAAAAGCATCGTCACTCGTTAAATTCGAATCGTACGATTCAAGAAACAAAATGTTTCAAAAAGTAAATAAATGATGATTTCGCGTCGAATGGACAAATTAAGAAATTTTTATTCTTCTCTCTGTAGATACGATACGAAAATGAAATCCGATGGTAAATAAGTGAAAACAGAGACGCGATTCCGCCGCGATGAATAAAAGAAGAGGGAGCTTTGAAGAATTGAATGATTGATTTCAAGGGATGAAGAAGGAAGTGGCTCGTTACCCGCCGGAAGTATGCTCGCGCGTAACGCGTATCGATCGCTGCAATCTCAGCACCGATAAATATCATGCCACGCGACAAGTTTAAATGCATTTTGAGCCACGTTGGATCTAATTTAACACAAATAGCGTTTGTTTGTGTAGTTAAGGGGGATGCGTCCATTTAGCCCCCTAACAGAACACCATGCGCCTCGTTCGCATGCCTTTACGACCAGAAATTGATTTTGAAATTCTTGTTGAAAAGTGACGAACACCGGTGCTCTATGAAACTTGATTTCATTTTCACTTACAGATGATAAATAGGGAGGATGATAACGAAATTTATTAGATATTTTCCGTTTAGCTTTCTCTTTGAAAAGAAAGAGTTCCAGTTGCTTTTACGGGAGTCGTTTGAAAGAGAAGAGAAATCATAGAAATTAATTTTCTCAAAAATTGTGTCGAGAAAGATATAACACAAATGTGTAATTAATTAATCATTTGGATATTACAGTGAATCGAAGTAAACTGATTTCTTTGAAATTAATCACAATCTAACTTATCACATATCGAACACCATTTTAGTATTATTTTCAAATCCGTGTCGGTCGGTTAATCTTAAGTGGTTATCACAAAATTTCGAAAAAAGTCATCATTCATAAAGTGCAATTCACACCTATCTGGATTTTATAGTTATTTTAAAAGTAAATTACAAATTATAATACAAATATAGTAATAACAAATGAATTGTAAAATAAATAGAAATATAAATAAATATATATAATAAAAATATAAATAAATTTTTCGTAAATATTATCTAACAGTATGTAACTAATATGGATGATGAAAATCCAATCAACAGGTTTTAGTGAATGAATTACAATTATATCGAATAACAAATTATAAGGAGGACGTAGAATGTGATGCAGAATGTAATCGTTAGAAGCGGAAGCATCTAAACTATCTCGAATATTTTCTAATTTCTAGTGGCTGTGTTAAATTACCACTTTCGTCAGAGACTCAACTCCCATGATATAATTAATTAACGAGATAATTAAGTACGATCATCTTCCTGTCTCCATAAAAGTACACAAAAAATAAATAAAAAAAAATTAATAGCTACCATTTCTCCTAAATTTTCACGGTGAATTCTTCACCTATCATCATCGCCAAATCGTCGACCGCGATTTTGTCAAGCCTGTTGTTAAAAATTCAACACGTCGATAATAATGAGAGGTAAACTAGAAAGTAATAAATCACATCCGAGTTGTATTCGAGGAGCCGAAGCTTTAATCTTATCCGGGCGGCTGTTATGGAAATAATGATAAAGTGGATGATAGAATTTCGACGGATGTTATATTCAGCCCGGTGTTGTTGTTGAAGTGGCAAGCGGGAGAAAACAAGAGACAATGAAATTCGCTTTGTGAAAGCGCGGACGGTAGTCGAGGAAACGGTGAGAAGAGAAGACGCGAGGAAGGTATAAACAGCAAGGAAATAAGAATAGCGGGCAAAATCAGAAAGTTACATATTTCATAAACGCTTGAGAAATGCGCGGGGGAACGGCACAAAAGACCGCGCCGACGCAAATCAGAGAAATCCAACTCTCGCGAGACAGAAACGCGCACCCCAAATTTCGCAAGGTTGTATTTTAAAATTTATCAAAGCGTTCCTGACACTTTTCGACTCATCACATATGTATGTATGTACCATCGCGACAATGCTTTCCTTTCCGAAATATAAAATTCCCAATGTCTCTGTAAGTTTTCTACGTCTTTGTATTAATCTACGATTAACTGTAGCTACTACTGGAGATTGTTGAATTTAAATTTGACTTCACTATGAAGTCACTCGAAAAGGAGTGTAGCTCTTTAAAAAAGAGCGTTTTTTTATGTTTTAAAATATATATTGTATATAATTAATTATTCTATGCAACAATGCGACCTGCATTCTGCAATGCCATTGGAAAATATTTTTCAAATTTAATACAAACATAAAAATAATTGTTATAAATTTTATGAAAAAAAATTGACGAAATATTTGAACGAGATGTAAGCTTCGTTGAAAGTTTTTGAAGAAAAGGAAATGCACGAGTATCATTACAATCGTTTTATGAACAATTCGTTGTTATTTATAATATTTATCAATTTATTCAAATAAATCGCCATCACGTTGATTTCAATTTTTTCTCGTAAAAAAGTATGATTCTGCGTAAACCATCGTAGTCTATGCCCATATAACTTCCACTTACGTTGTAGAACTTGAAAATTTCCATCGTCGATGAAAAAATATTGACAGTATTTCAAAATAAAAGCGTTTTCAGGTCGAACTCTTTACGTACGAACATTTTTCACCGTTAGAACGAGTTGTGTGCGGCGAGAGTTGCCTGCATTTTTATTGAAATTGATAAATAAATGTATCTTCTTGGCTGCATTGATTTTCCAAATATAAAAAAACGGCCACGAAATATTAGCAATTCATATTCCGAAAAATATTTTTACGTTGAAACACCACCAGAATAGTAGAAAATAACTGACATCATTTTCCATAAGAACTAACAATGGCTTACTGTCGGAATGACTTTTTTTTTTCTAAAATGAATCAATAAAAGTTTGTATTTGTTATAAGCATGTACTATTCTATTTTGTACTGTTCGTTTATATTATAAATTATAATGTTATAACTGTAATATACGTATATTATTTATAATTTATAGTATTTGTTATTATTATTTATAGACTTATATATATATTATTAATTATTAATTATAGTATTATATATAGTATTTATTATTATTTATTATTTACAGTATTATACGTATATTATTTATAATTTATAATACATCAATACATATGATACATTTTAAATTAATTTAATATTTTAGCTATCGGTGGTTTCTAGTTCGATTAGTATCTTTGATCTATTCTAGATAAGAGTATGTGCTAAAACTATTATAGCAGATTCGAGAGAAGACAATTTTAGTACAAATAACACTTCACCCGTCACAATTTTCAGTTACAATCTTCCCCTAAATCTTCTCAACTCTCCCGCACAGATCATTTCTCTCGAAATTCTGTAACTCAATTGCAAGTGTTGACAGATAAACCAAACTTACTCGATCTATGGCCAAAGTTTTACACTTGGACTGTCAGTAACTTCGCTGTTAACAGCGCGAAGGTTAAAGCGTTATGTCTGTAAAATACATCAGTTGAAAGTTGTCGCCGCGAGCTTCGACGAAAGCTTTATCTTCTCCTTTTTCTCCTTTTTTCTTTCGCCGTTCGAAGATCGATACGCGTTTATTTTCTGCGGGGTTGCGTCGAAAATTACTCTCGTGCCTCGTGCAAACTTGACGCTTAAACGACGCTTGGGTCAAGAGTGCACGGGTCTCCATCTTTCCAATATGGATCACAACTTTCCAACAACTTTTGTTCGTCGTCGCGCTCGCCTCGAGAAAAAAAAAAAAGACAAAAAGAAAAAACGAACGAAACGTCATTTCTCGTCGTTCCCCCCATTCTACAAATTCTCTTACGTAACGCGCTATTTCCTTTTTCTTTAAAAGATGACGCAAGACGTGGATCTTCTTTCCATCGCGAAACTCAATCCCGTCAAACACGATCAGAGAAAATTATCGTTCGCCAGCCAGTGCTTCAAACGCCATTGCGCGAACGCTGCTAACTTGCAAATCTTCTCGTTTAATTTATCACCACGTTGGTTTCACGTTGCGAATCTTTCAATCCAAGCAGCTCCAAGCGAAGGAATGATTTAAGCGAATTTTTTTCTCAAGGAAACTTCCCTTTCAGGATAGACGTTGTCGTGCCGTGTTATTTCCATCAATTTTGTATATTATATTTCTAGATTACAGCTTTCAATTCTGTTATATAACGAACTGACATCAGAAATGTAGAAATTCATAGTTATTAGTTATTAAGAGTGAAAATGACTAAGAAAATGACTTGAACTAATTAGCTTTGATCCATATCTCTGGACAGAAATTTAATTAGAACGGGACGAGCTGACTAAATGTTGGAACGCTCTTCGTAAATTCACGCACGAGGTGACACGCAAAAATTTTCAGCCGCCGTATCGTGCAAACTAGCTACAAAAATATTTACCATACTAGTCACCGTGCCGCGCGGAAAATTACAACCCCCCTTTGCCATCCCTCTGCCAATCTCACTTATAATCGAGGCTCGTGCGATCATTTTCTTTTTTTTACCGCGACAAAGCGTTTTCGTAAATTTACCAATTTAATTAATAACACGCATACAGTCTCGCTTGATTTTTCTCAACTTCTCTCACTTCTAAACTAACGTGTTTATCAGTATCGTGACTTTTCCACTTTACCTATAAAAATGTTCATTGATGTATTTTCGCCAAAAAAACGTAACCAAAATATTTCTCGCATGGAAAATATAAACGTGACATTAACACTAGAATTACCGACGATCAAAGCATAAAATTTCCACCAGAGACGTTAAAATAAATGAAAGAGAAAATCTTTATAGTACAACAGGACACACAAACTTTTATTTATGTATTTTATGAAGGATCGTTCAAGTCTCCAAAAATATATTGTTTCATACCTATAAAATATTTAACAAAAATATTCAAATGGTCATTTTGATCATTTTGGTAGTTCTAGTGTTGACATAACGAACGTGTACACTTGGTATTGTATGATACGATGTGTAGTATAATATCGGAACGCCTAGAGCGAAAGCTATAACGACAACGTAAGAAGAACAAAAGAATTTCAGACGGAGAAATTTCTCAAGGTAAGTTTCCTGAGTCGATTGATACTCAATAATTCACATAAACTAGAGACTTCTCAATGCTTCTTACGAAAGTTTGAAAAACAACGAACGATGTTATTTCTCCAGAAATTATACTCTTTTATATATTATAGTCTTTTATTATACCTGTTCTAGGAGACCATGCACATTGACGATTGCTTCAAATTTAAACGATCCGAAAAATAAATACCATTTGAAGATACAAGATAGTGTTTCGTAAATAAATTGTCATACCTCGTGAATACGAAAAAAATGTTTGTTCGAGGGCAAATTTGACTCTAGAAAAGAATACTTTCATCCCTAAAGTTTTAGCCGTTGCAAACTTTTCGAGATCACTGATCACGTTCGAGATGAAAACGCTCGAGAACAAACGATATAATTCCGTATCGTTAAACGATTGCTTAACCATCAAACGGTTTATTCTCGTTGGCCGCACATGCGTTAAAATAGACACTACTACGCGCGCGTGTTATATACACTCCGAGAAATCAATTAGTACGCTATAATTGATTCGATAGAGGCGTAAAATCAATGAACCGGATTACGTTAATGAAATAGCGGGGTTCCGATGGAACGGGCGAGTCAAAGGACTCAATTGGACACAATTTATTAAACTTTAAATCGCATCAAACATTTATCGTGGCATTATTACGCAACGATAACTGTACAACGATCTCTGATTACTTTCGACGAGAGTAAGCACGTGCACGCGTGCATCCGTTCATCGTCGCGAGAAATTTCGCCTTACCGATCGTGAGAGTGTACAATAACTAGGAATAGGAATAACAATGAAGCAATTATACGAAAAGGATTGATCAGACACGTAGTGTCTCTATAATTATACGTGAATCGTTACAACATTATCGCGATACTTGCAATTAGGCACACTCGAGAAACATTCGACTCCGAATCGTAGAACCGAATTAATTAGTTAATCAACGCAATTAGCACCGTAATTCAAGCAGCCGTTCACGCTCTCAGTTTTCGGCTCTCAGTTCGGATTTAATTAAAAATCCGTAATTACGATGTTTCCTCGTGTATGTGTGTGTGTATGTGTTACGTCGATCAAATTAGTCGAGAGGGGCGTCATCGTCGAGAGATGACGGCTCGCGACTGGATAAACGCACCGCGTCGTCCTTTTTTTTTTTTTATACCTTTGACCTACAAAAATTTCTGAAAATATCAAGCGTAGAGCAGCATCAAATGTCAGCCGGGTTAAAAAAGAAAGAAAAAATTCATTTCTCTTGCTGAACTTGCAGATTCAGATCAGGAGAGAGAAGGAAGAAAATATTCTAGAGTACGATATATGTACATATATACAAAATGTCCGAGTTTTTCTCGCCAAACTGCGAGAGCTCATTCTAAAATGTTACACGAAGTTTGCGAATTAACGCTTTGTTAACGAAATATAAACAAACAGTGATAAATAGTTACTCACTGTTTTTAAAAGTCTCATTTCAAAATGATGTCCTTCTGCTCGGATACAAGCTTAACATCGATGGAAAACTGAATTTATTGCTCTGTGCAGTGTCTCAGTATCTTGTTGTATTTTTAATACGTTGCATAGGATCTTCATACGAAGCCACTTCGGTCGAGTGAACTTTTGTTTCAAAATATCCCATTGGTTTACGTAGTTACAAGGATATCGGATAGATCTGTGTTTCATCAACGCTCATTTCCAATTATGAAACAGGCTCGTGCAAAGAAAAGTTACAAATACTGACAATAGGTATCTATTTTTGATTATGTCTCTGTAACAAAGCGTTAATTCGCAAACTTCACATAATCATTTTTTCCCTCTTTTAGCCCCTAGAATAAACTCTCGCAGTTTGGCGGGATAAACCCGGGACACTCTGTATATATGTGTGTGTGATAAAATGACGCACGATCGGGCCTCTAAGAGCAGCGTCGCTCATAAAAGCTGAAAAGAAACACGCGAAATAAACTTTCTTTCTTTCTCATAAATATAATTCTTTTTTCTTCTGCTCCTGACGAAAAATCGTCCCTATTAATGTTTCATACGTTTCGCTTTCGTCGAATCGCGTTCTAAACTTCTGAAATAACCGCACGGATCGGAGGCGAATCAGCTTTAGAACGCGAGTGACGATTGCTCCTTGTAATAAACGTCTAGAAATAATGCCAGCGATAAAAAATGCAAGCAATCGAAATCGGTGTGCCGCGGGCACATATGTATTTCCAGACACTGGCGACCGCTATGGGTGCTCGTTATTTGGCGCTGCATCGATCAATCATAATTTCGCCGACACGAAGACAAACGAGTAGCAGAAAAATTATCGGCACGTCTCTACGAACGTACGTTCTTTTGAACATAGTTTTTTATCATGTTGCAATGGAGGGGAATCACACGACAATAACCAGTCACCAGTTCTTACACTGTTGGTACAAAGAACAATTGACTGGTTTCTGTATGATTAATATAAACTAATCTAAGTTAAATATTTTAACTAATATTAAATATTAAATATTTAAATTTGTAATTTATAATATTTAAATATATTAAATATTTAAATTTGTAATTTATAATATTTAAATATATTAAATATTTAAATTTGTAATTTATATTTAAATATTACAAATTTGTAATTTATAATATTTAAATTTGTAATTCATAATATTTAAATATTAAATATTTAAATTTGTAATTTATAATATTTAAATTTTTAAATATTAAATATTAAATATTTTAACTAATATTAAATATTTTATATTTTCGTATTTGTTTCGAAACTTTAACACAAAGTTTGTAATCACGGCAGTCGAGTTTCGTAACAGTGTTAATAAAATCTCGGAAGGGAAGAATGAAATTTTTTCATTAAAACCTTCGTTTTCGAGAAAAATCTAGTTTGAAAATTTATCAAGTACACGCGTGTTAAGGCAATTTTCAACGAAATATATTCAAAGTCTATCTTCTTGAAAACGAGAACTTTGAACGAAAAAGATTTTGTTTTTCTCACTCTTATCATTGCACGTAGAATCATCGTGTCTATGATTCGCGTCTGTTCAATACGGAATTAGCTAAAATCAAGTATCATTGGTAAATTTTCAAACTTCTCAAAACGGAGATGACCTTGGTGAAAAAAATTTTCTTTTTCTTTCTTTTCACGTCCAGACACACTTTGTACAATTATTCTACAATATGACAATAAAATTCAAGTGCGATAAATGAACGAATACTCGTATAGAATTAATCTACACACGTGTAATGCATATCAATGCGTGAAAGACAAAGACAGTATGAATATAAGAATACTATCCTTCTTCTTCCGTGTCTTTCATACGATAATTTAAATAAAATTAAAATTAAAATTGAAATATCTGCTAAACCAATGATTTTTCAACATAAATAGGTTCATACTTTTTTGTAAAGACTGATGCAATTAAAAAATATACGATTCCATTTTAGAAAACGTTAATGACCTTCATACGTCTTTTACGTGTCCACCTACAAGAAAACTAGTATCATCAAAATGTGATAATTTCATTCAAATCTGATAAATGTGATATACTTCCCCCTCTCGAAACCATTCAACTTCATTTGAAATATTTTTGAAACAACTATGCGTAATAATAATGACCTAAATCTAGATGGCAATATGTGGTAATAATTTATAACTCTCGCCGATGATGATCTGTAAATAATCGTTGGAATATACTTTCCGCTTAACCGCGTCCAGAAATTCAGTCCAATAAGAATCAGTTAGGCAATCCTTATTCCTTACGGTATCCTTATTCCTTCACTCTGTTTCTCTCTTTCTTGCAGCTACTACCGCTGTTCATCATCGGTATCGCAGACGCTATTTCTCACGTCGAGCTACGTCGCACTTTTTATTCCGCGCTCCAAACAGTCGTACGCTTCGGAAAAACGCGAGCTTTACGAGCTCCGTACTTACCGAACATCCTCGCGCTTTTACGCTCTCGTTTTTACGATCATTCGCCTGCGGCGTTATACACACCGATACACGTTAGAAGCAGCGCCAGGCTTTTACGACAAAAAGGGGAATAACGTGGGCAACGAATTTCATCCGCCTTTAACGAACGCGGCTTCGGAAGATTACTAGCTGTAACTAATCATTGTCCAAGGCGAGAGTGAAGAACCAGGAGAAGAACGACGTGATTTACCACCGTAAACCATTTTCTTTGATCTTGCTCGCTGCAACCGTCTTGAAGCTTCACGCCTTGTCTTCGTCTCGACGACGACGATTTATACGGACAATTAGTTTTCGTATCGTGTTTATTTTAATGAAGTCAAGTTAGTTAAACGAAGGGCCGAGATTATTCACAGTAACATAAACCGACATTTCTTTTCAATAATTTGAGTCGATGACACCTTTCTCTAAGTGTTGAAGACTTGTGTGTGTTATAGATTCATGGCCAACTGTTGCTATGAAACTCCATTTATTAATGAAAAATGACAATTTACTTCGTTTTAACAACTGACGAAGAGTAGCAGTGATAATGATAGCAAAACACAATTTTACGAAGAGCATGAGAGTTGGCACAGACAACCATGACTCTCAGCTCTCCGTACGATCGTTATTTGTCAATTGCAAATCATAAATAAATTTATTGTATAATATTTATACAATATTTATAATATAATATACAATATTTATAAATTTGTACAAATATTGTATAATATAATATACATTTATAATATAATATAATTAATAACATTATTATTAATATTATATTAATGTAATATAATTTGTATAATATTGTTATTAAGTTAATTAACACAAAACTAAATCCGACAGAAATAAAATTCCCGTTAATTCCAATTCAACAATGAGATTGAATTTATATGACTCGAATTAATGGAAATTTTATCTCCCCCGAATTAGTTTCGTAAAATTAATTCAATGCGAATAAAGAACGATAATCGCTGGGATTAATTAACAAAGGGAAACGTAATTTCGCAAACGAAATGCTGTGTGTTATTTTGTTGTGTCCTGAAGAAGATTCAAACAGAGAATTGGAATGGGGAGGTGAAAAAGAACGATTAATTAAACTTAAATATTGTTCTTTTATCCATTAATTGTTTTACTCGCGCAAGAGCTATGAACGAGACTGGAAATCGTCCCTCTTTCTCTCTCTTTCTCTCTCTCTCTCTTTTTCTGTCGCTGGAACTTGCACCAAATGCAGTAGATAGAAGATCGTAACAATTGCTTCATGTTTTATTGAAACGTTGGGAACTTCTTCGACGTTGTTAAATTCCTACTGAAATCGTATTTTCCAATTTGTAGGCGTTTAACTGGCGCCAAACACGCTCAATCCTTAAATTCGCAATTTCGTTTTTCCATTTCGTAAATTTCGAATTGACAGAATACACGTACTAAGCGCAAATATGAACGCAGCTTGAATCTCAAATTCGCGAATCTTTTCATTCTATAAATTTAACACTAGAACTACCGAAGCGGTAAAAATGATCAATTTATAATTTTTTAGAGTATAATTTTTTAGAAATTCGAGCGGTTTTTGTAAAATGTATGAATAAAAGTTCGTGTTTATTGTTGTATTATAAATATTTTCATATTCCTTGCATTCTAATTTTTTTTTTTTTTTTTTTGACTCAATTTTTATACTTTAGTCCTCGATAGTTTCAGAGTTAAAATTAACACAGGCTGTCGCAAATTTGCGAATTTAGAAATTTCGCCTTTCTTTTCCAAAATTTGGAATTCAAGTAGAATGTCGCGAACTCGAATTCAAATTAAAAAAACTGCAGAAATCTCGGATGCACATTGAAAATCGTAACAGTCGGAAATTCCCTGAACTAAAAGAATATACTACAGACTACAGGACACGTATAATAATAAAAAAGTGTATAATGTAAAAATGCATAATATTTAAGGACGCGTGTAATATACACAGAAAGAGGTCTAATATTAAAGACGTGTATTCAAAACATAAATCTTTAATTCCTTACTTCAGAAATCTCTGATGCATAACAAGAATTGAATATCGTTTAGGATTAATTCCTTGAACTACAAGACTATACTACTACAAGACGACATGTTTTTTAGAAGTGTGCAAAAACCCGAAATATCGGGTCGGGACTCCGAAAATTTCGAGAGTCTCGAATTTAAGGGGATGCTCGAAAGAATCGAGATTCGGGAAAGGATTGATAAGAATAAATAATTCGTTAAAGCCCACGACTTCAACTATATCGAAAGGTAGCAGATCTAGAACCATCATTCAAGCAATTCCTACTGTTAAATCTTTTGGTTTAACAATCTTCCGCGTATCATTTTGTACATACGACAAATTTTATACCGATTCAGTTTCTTTTCTAGTACATCTACTAATGTTTGAATGCATATGCTTCAAATGGCGTAATAAACCAGTAGTATTTGCATACCTAGTTTTAAATTCATGGTGACGATGCGTGCATTCCGCCTTTGTATCATCATTTTCTTGAAAATGTTGCCAAACAGAGCTTCTCTTTACCTTCTTCCTTTGCACGATATCTTCTCCACTACTTCCTGCTACCACAACTTTACTCTCACTATCACTCGACATTTTTTTCAAAGATTTTTAATATTTATTAAATTCACACAGGTTTTGAAATATACGTCTGATCTTCTCGAATGTCTGTACGAGCGATACTGCTCAACAGCGTACATAATATGCGTATATAATATCCAAGTACTAAGCGCGCAGTCACACGTTCGTTTACATCAGGTCACACGATTCTTAGAATCCGTGTTTCCAATAATTTCACTGGCAGAAGAAATTGAACTGTGTATTTACATATTTTATAGGCTGCTATATAGCATTGTAGAGTAGTTCGAGATACAGTAGCCGGGTCCTCGAAATTTTCGGGAATCTCGACTTTTTTGGAAAACCCGATTCCCTCGGGAATCTCGAAATTCTCGAGAACCCCACCCAACCCGACTTGACCTCTTCCCGACCGTCAGGTTCCCGATATTTTTGCGTTCTCGCACACCCTTAAAATTACAGTATTGTTGCCTAAGATCAATAGTGGCTATAAAACAATAAAACTGTAAAATTGAAAAATTTTAACTAAATAAAACATAAAAACTGTAAAACTATTGATTACTGTAACAGAAATAGTGTTTTTGGAAGTATTGACAAAAATTACCACCTGTTGTGCATCGCTGACTTCACCTTTATCTGACGGTTGAGCAACGAAAAAGGTCATTATAAGTTGAACCTTCATCGTGTGTACATCGATTAAACATTTCGAAGTGAATTTTTAAATAATATTTCTGAATATTCTAATTGTTTAGGCATTATCTAATATTTCCAATAATTTATTTGCAAGAATTAAACAATAAATTCTCTTCTGTAATATTTCTAAGTGTTATTTAAAATATTTAATTAATCATTTATAAGAATCTTGAACAGTGTACTTGAGAGAAATGACGCCGACTTACTGAATGAAATAATTAATTTAATTGTTTAATCGTAATATAAAAATTGTGAAAATTATAAAATAGTGTCTAGAAATATTGTAGAAATAAAATAATTTAATCATTAAAAATTTAATTGTTTCAAATGAATTATTCAAATTGTAAAATAATGCATTTCGATGATACTTTTGTATATTATTTAACAAATTTAACTATTTATTTATAGCAATTCAATCAGTGATTGAACTTCCAAACATTATTTCATAGTTTGAACAATTCTTTTATAATAATTAAATTATATTATTTACAATAACGGAAAAGATAGTTACATAATACATACATTTCTTGCAATTTGAAACAATAAACTAGTGAAAATTTTTATACGTTGCACGATTACTCTCAAGCAACGATCACTGCTTAACTCGATTTTTGACTACATAACTTTTCTTTAGATAAATTTCTATTTAATATACATGAATGCAATTATAACTTAGAAATTAATATCATGAAAGTGTAAATTTAGTTCTAGCCAGTTATAGATAAAAAAATTAATAAATTATTACATTTGATATTGTAACATATTTAAGAAAGTATAACCTTGCGATAGAAATCTAAAAACCACATTGATTAGTATAATAGAAAAATTGTTCTGAAGTACTAAAAAAAAATTATCAACAGTTCCGGGACATTGACGATCGAAACATTAACCTTAAGCGGTACGGAGGTTCATTACCAATTGAACTTCCGATGTGTACACATCGACCAAAATTTAGGAGTGAGTTTTAAATAATATTTCTGAATATTCTAATTGTTTAAATATTATCTAATATTTCTAATGATTTATTTGTAACAATTAAACAATAAATTCTCATCTGTAATGTTTCTAACGTTGCTATTTAAAATTTTTAACTAATAATTTATAAGAATCTTGAACAAAATGTACTTAAGAGAAATGACTCTGACTTATTGAAATGATTAATTTAATTTAATTGTTTAATCGTAATATAAAAGTTGTAAAAATTATTAAATAATGACTAGAAATATTGTGGAAGTAATTTAATTGTTTCAAATGAATTATTCAAACTGTAAAATAATGCATCTCGATGATATTTTTGTATATTAACAATTTTAACGAATTATTTATAACAATTGAATCAGTGATTGAATTCCCAAGCATTATTTCATAGTTTCAATAATTCATTTATAATAATTGAATTATTTTATTTACAATAACGGAAAAGATAGTTACATAATACATATATTTCTTGCTCTTTGACAATAAAAGAGCGAAAATTTTTATATGTTGCGCTTATATGTTATTCTGAAGCGACGACCACTGTTCAACGCGATTTTTGACTACATTTTCTCTACATAAATTTCTATTCAGTATACATCAATGCAGTTATAACTTAGTTAAATTAATATCATGAAAGTGTAAATTCACTTTTAGCCATAGATAAAAAAATTTATACATTTGACATTATAACATATTTATGAAAGTGTAACCTTGCGATAGAAATCTAAAAACAATTGATTAGTGTAATAGACAAATACTTTCGAAAAATTAAAAAAAAATTATCAACAGTTCCGGGTCGCTGACAATCGGAATATTAAATTAACCTTCAGCGGTACGGAGACTCATTTCCAATTGAACTTCCGTCGTGTGCAGATCGACCAAAATTTACGAGTGAGTTTTTAAATATTTCTGAATATTCTGATTATTTAAATATTATCCAATATTTATAATAATTTATTTGTAACAAATAAACAATAAATTCACTTCTATAACATTTCTAAATACTATTTAAAATTTTTAATCCATTTTTTGTAATAATCGCGTCACTAATACATTTTCAAGAAATTTTTATTATCTGTATCGCATTATTAACGACCGAAAGATCAGATTAATGTCAATCGATACGCAGACAAAAGCTCATTACGAATTGAATTTTTGTCGTGGACACATCGACCAAATTTTAGATGTTTGAAAAAAATTATCAACTGTCCTGAATCACCGACGACCGAAATATATATTAACCTTGAGCGGAGAATCATTAACAATTAAATTTCTGTCGTGCGCACATCGACCAAATTTTAGAAGTTTGAAAAAAATTGTCAATACTTCCGGGTCGCTGACAATCGGAATATTAAATTAACCTTCAGCGGTACGGAGACTCATTTCCAATTGAACTTCCGTCGTGTGCAGATCGACCAAAATTTACGAGTGAGTTTTTAAATATTTCTGAATATTCTGATTATTTAAATATTATCCAATATTTATAATAATTTATTTGTAACAAATAAACAATAAATTCACTTCTATAACATTTCTAAATACTATTTAAAATTTTTAATCCATTTTTTGTAATAATCGCGTCACTAATACATTTCTAAAAAATTTTTATTATCTGTATCGCATTATTAACGACCGAAAGATCAGATTAATGTCAATCGATCAAACGGAGACAAGAGCTCATTACGAATTTAACTTTCATCGTGTGTACATCGATCAAATTTTAGAAGTTTGAAAAAGATTATCAACTGTTCTGGATCACTGACCACCGAGATATATATTAACCTTGAACGGTATGAAGGCTCATTACCAATTGAAAAACCATCGTGTGCACGTCGATCAAATTTTAGAAAGTTTGAGAAAAAATTATCAACAGTTCTGGATTGCTGACGACCAAAATTTGTATATATTAACCTTAAGCGGTACGGAAGCTTATTATCAATTAAACTTCCGTTGTGTGCACATCGACCAAAATTTAGGAGTGAGTTTTTAAATAATATTTCTGAATATTCTACTTGTTTAAACATTATCTAATATTTCTAATAATTTATTTGTAACAATTGAACAATAAATTCTCTTCTATAACATTTCTAAGTACTATTTAAAATTTTTAATTAATCATTTGTAGTAATTGAGTCACTGATACATTTCTAAAAAATTTTTGATTATCTGCATCGCATCATTAACGACGAAAGATCAGATTAATATCAATCGATACGGAGACATGAACTCATTACGAATTGAATTTTTGTCGTGGACACATCGACCAAATTTAGAAAGTTTGAAAAAAAATTACGTTATATTTTTGCATATACATAAATAATATTAGTCTAACAATAATACTGCAATTCAGAATTTCTCTTTGAATCTATAACTTGAAAATAATTTAGTCCTTTACTATTAATTAGTCAAACAAGAATATTTCTTCAATATCTCAAATTAGTCATCAGATCAATCAAACAATTATGCCTTATTTTATGAATATCATTCCTACCAAATTACTTAAATTCAATACAAGTTGAAACCTGTGTGAGAAATACATGAAACAGTACTGATATATAATACATTATAATGAGACCCGTGCGTAGTCACTTCCACGTGGTGGGTCTTGGTAATTGATATCGTTTTACAAAATTAAAGTTTGTAAAACGTTATCAAGCTAAATTGTAAAACGATAAACTTTAATATTTGTGAAACGATATCAAGCTAAGAACTACGCAATCTACAGTTCAGTTTAGATCATGAAAATTTCTGTTCATTCTTTATTTTACGATGTAAACTGAACTGTAGGTACAATTAGTTGATAAGTAAACTATTGGGTCCCCAGCGGGTCACCGATGGACGACGAGGGACATCTCGCAGGGACATCGTGGGATGCGTGCGTGTTAATTTTAAGTTGCGTGCGTTTAGTTTTAAGTTGCGTGCATTTAGTTTTAGTTAATTGTAAAGTAGTTAGTATTTGTAAATTCACTTCGCATTCTGTACAAAGACACGTTTATTTAACTTGAAATAAAATTAGGGATTTTCTCTCCGCTCGTCTTTCATTCGTTGTTCAACATTAGAGGGTGTGCGAGAACCCGAAAATATCAGAACCCGATAGTCGGGACGAATCGGGAAGAGATCGAGTCGGGTCGAGTCGGGTTCCTGAAAATTTCGAGATTCCCGAAGGGATCGAGTTTCCCGAAAAAGTCGAGATTCCCGAAAATTTCGAGAACCCGACTACCATTTCTCGAACTGCTCTATAATGCTGTAGCTGCCTACAAAATATGTAAATACACAGTTCAATTTCTTCTGCCAGTGAAATTATTGGAAACACGGATTCTAAGAATCGTGTGACCTGATGTAAACGAACCTGTGACTACGCGCTTAGTACTTGGACATTATGTACGCTGTATCGCTGAGACATTCGAGAAGATCAGACGTATATTTCAAAACCTGTGTGAATTTAATATTAAAAATCTTTAAAAAAAATGTCGAGTGATAGTGAGACTAAAGTTGTGGTAGCAGGAAATAGTGCAGAAGATATCGTGCAAAGGAAGAAGGTAAAGAGGAACTCTGTTTGGAAACATTTTCAAGAAAAAGATGATACAAAGGCGGAATGCACGCATCGTCACCATGAATTTAAAACTAGGTATGCAAATACTACTGGTTTATTACGCCATTTGAAGCATATGCATTCAAACATTAGTAGATGTACTAGAGAAGAAACTGAATCGATATAAAATTTGTCGCATGTACAAAATGATACGTGGAAGATTGTTAAACCAAAAGATGTAACAGTAGGAATTGCTCGAATGATGGTTCTAGATCTGCGATCTTTCGATAATTCGTTGAAGGCGTAGGCTTTAACGAATTATTTAAGCTTGTTGCCAATCCTTTTCCAAATCCCAGCTCTTTCGGAAATCCCGATTCTTTCAAAAATTCCGGCACTTTCGAGAATCCCGAATCTTTCGAGAATCTCGAAATTTTGTGGTACCCGTTTCGATCCCGAAAAAATTTCGTGTTCCCGACCCGACCCGATATTTCGGGTTCTCCTACATCGAAACGCGTATATTCAGAATACGAGTCCTTAAGTCCCCGTAATACAATTTTCATCTGTATGTTTTCAACCAAGTGTGCACGTGTATTTTCAATGTACACTCAATCCACGTATATCGGGGATTGTGTGTTTGAGTGTGGAAAAATATCAACTTCTCGAGGATCTCCTCTCAGACACCATCCAAAGTTATTCAACGAAATGGAACAATGAAACACAGGAGAAGCACAGGTGAAGGAGCGCGATATTAGAGGAATTTCGCGCAGTCAAAGTGGGAAACGCGAACAGCCATAAAACGGAGGAAGCCCGCGCAACGGAGAAGGCTGAGATGAAAGACGAACGAACAGAACGGAGGATGCAGCAGGAAGCAATTAGCAATGGGAGTTTCACTCGACTGGGTCTCCTGCGCTTCTGAATTAAACAGTAATTAAAAGTTCAACAAATATGAAGGAATCGCGGCGGTAAACGGGGTGAAAGGGGAGAGAAAGCCTGATAAAACAGTTTTGCTCGTCGTCCACGTAGAGACAAAGCGAGCGCGACTCGGTCCGCTAAAAATAGAGTGTCGGAAAAGTAATTAAAAACCGTTTTAACGCCTTACTTTTCTTTTTTCTCTCTCTCTATCTCTCTCTGTCTCTCTCTCTCTCTCTCTCTCTCTCTCTCTCTCTCTCTCTCTTACGGCCGAATTTCCAAGCTGCGAACGAATTGCCGCAGAATGGATGTGCTTAAACTGATGTTTAAAAGTGATGAATTTCGTCACCTTTACTTCTTCGTTTCATTTTTCTTATTTCGTCTGTTAGATTTTTCTTTTCGTTCTTTCTCTGTATCGTTTTCATGGCACCATTCGATGAACCATTCGCGCTATCGACGAGCCGCGAACAGAATCGTCGAAATCGCATGTCGCGTGTCGATAGTAGTTTGTCGTTATTTCTAATCATTCATTTACACGGGGCAAAGTCCAATGAGCGAACGCGGATCGTTTGAAAAGAGAAAAATGAACTCCGCAGCCATGTCAACCAGGCTTGCACGAGATTCATGTTTGGTTTATTGGCAACGAAGTTTCAAAAAAAAAAAAAAGTCGTCCGACGTTCACACAACTGAAAAAGTGAGAATTAAAAGGACAAAAAGTTTGTATCGTGATCCAATAATTGGTGGTATAAAAGGTTTCGTGACTGGTCCATATTGGATGGACATTCCATCTTCTTCGTACGATCCTCTTCCTCTAATGCAATAACTATCGGAGTTAAATTTAAAAAAAGGAAAAATTCGACATGCTGAACGCTTGTATCCTTTCGCTATGATGAACGATATTACATATACTAACGAACAAAACAATAATAAAACATTATCAACACGTGTTTCGTCTAGCATAAATAGACCTTATCTAAAAGTACAATGTGAAATCATGAACCGTGAAATGTATGGAGAATTTTTTTTTATATTTCTCACATTTAGAATTAGTAGCTTGAAACGTCGTAAATTTCTGACGATGTGCAAGTAATTAATATGATGGAATAAAAGTGAAAAGTTAAGAAAATTAAGAATTCTACTCAACTCATAAATTTGGGATTAATAATGTAGAATTAGAACGTTGCAAATTTCCAGGAATATTCATGTAATTAAAATAAGAGCTAAAAGTCAAGAATTTAGAATTAAATTATAATTTGGAATAACACTTACAATTAGAATTTTATTCTTTCTTTTCCCTTTTTATTCCATTTACGTAGCATGTTCGAAATAACACGAAATAACGAATCGCGAAAACGTTTAAGGATTAAAAAATTTTTGTCAATTCACAAGTTTAGAATAATGTTAGAATATAATTCTAGAATAATGTTAGAATACAATTCTAGAATAATGTTAGAATATAATTCTAGAATAATGTTAAAATACAATTCTAGAATAATGTGAGAATACAATTCTAGAATAATATTAGAATACAATTCTAGAATAATATTAAAATATAATTCTAGAATAATATTAGAATAGAATTCTAGGATAATGTTAGAATACAATTCTAGAATAATATTAAAATATAATTCTAGAATAATATTAGAATAGAATTCTAAGATAATGTTAGAATACAATTCTAGAATAATATTAGAATAGAATTCTAGAATAATATTAGAATACAATTCTAGAATAATATTAGACTACAATTCTAGAACAATATTAGAATACAATTCCAGAAAAATATTAGAAAATAATTCGAGAATAATATTAGAATATAATTCTAGAATAATATTAGAATATGATTCTAGGATATTATTAATATACAACATGGAACACTGTGAATATCCAAACGACATGCGTCAAGAATTTTTGACTTTTCTCCTATCACATGATTCAATATTAAATCCGGTGTTGAACGTTTTATAACACACCCTTTGTAACGAGGACCTGGCAACGCAATGTAAAACGAGAAAATGACGTGAGAACGATAAGCGTATATATTATCGGGCAGCTGCTAAGCGATAATTATTTACTCGTTATTCAGCCAATGATTATTTAACGCGCGAGAAAACGAGAAAACGATTACAGGAACGTTTGATCGATTCGCGTTGTGATTTAACGCGTGAAATCGCGTATTTTCGATAACAATCGCGCGAGATTATTGTACCTCTTGCAGTGATTATATATAATACGTGTGTATAGATGCAGTATGGACCGATATGATGGATCGTTCTCTACCATGCCATGCACCATGTTTTTCGACTTTATCCCATTTCGTTTTCAATCGCCTATTAACACCCTGCCAATTAGAAACTGTTACGTGTACTCTTATTTCTTTGTTTACTTCAATAAAAGAAAAAAAGAAAAAGTTCATTTAGAATTGATCTCATCTTTTTCCTGTCGTCATTTATGGCTGCATTATATTACAGAAATTACACTTGTGTCATTAGAAATATTGTTATGACTCTGTTTACGCTCCAAATATGCAAAATACGCGTGACGTTAGTTGAAAAAAAAAAGAATATAATGAAATTGAATATTTTATAACACAGTAAAGTGGACGATTACGAGTTCTTTGCAATTAAAATGAGGAGACGAATTTGAAATATCGTATCTGTGTTATTCGTTTCTTCTTGTCTTAATTATTGATAATCGGCCATAATTATACAGTCTACGTAACATGATTGTAATTATTGCAACAATTATACAGTCTACATAATTATACCTTAATTTAGAAAGAACTAATTATTCTGATTGATTTTCTTTCTTTTACGATTATCGTTATGAATTTTTGTTTTTACGCGTCATTCTTACAATTAGTTCAAATAAATACAAGGGCATTTACACAGCACATGACGGTCATACATATGAAAAAATATATAAAATACCGAAAGTACAGCGTTTTCTGTAATATTTCTGTTGCCATTCTGTTTATTTAACTGTATTTTCAAAAACATGAATTTACTGTATTCCAATAGTCTGCAGATTTTTATGTAAATTCACGATTATACTTCGCTCAAAACACGTTGCTTCAATGACCCAGATATTAAATCACGAAAAAATTCAATAAAAAAAAAAAACAAAAACAAAAAAAAATAAGCGACGAAAAATCAAAGTGAAACGAGAAAGAGAAACAGAAAAAAAAGTGTGAAATTATCCAAATTATTCAAAGACATCGCGTCGAAGCGTGAAGGCTCGTATAATCGCAGCCAACAGAAAAAGAGAGAAACGAAAAACCAATTTCGGCAACGCAATTTACGCGCACGCATCAGCGAGTGATTCCATAACCTAATTAAATAACGTGATTACACGAGCCTTTCGCTAAGCGCGAGCGCACCGACACGAAAAAAAAAGAAAAAAAGAACGTGTGAACGTCCACGGTTGTTTCACTTTTACAATTTCGGAAATGCGGGCCGAGTGGCGAGCGAACAGGCGAAGCAAAATTGCGCGAAAGCGCGTTTACCATCGCCACTTAATTTCCCGTTTCGGCGACACGCCGATTCGATTTCACCGAATACCGGCGCTGTTGAAACCTCGTACACGTTGTTCCCTTCACGCGAAAAGAACGTAAATCATCGACGGTTAAATCGAGGTCCAGCGGTGCGACGTTCGTCGCGCCAGATGAAATTTATGGCTGCCTCGGGTGGATCGTACGAAGCGAAATGAAGCAAACGCGTGAAACGCGTATTGAAACAGGTCGAAGTTTACGTTCTTCGCGAGGCACGCGCGTGACCTACGGAAGAATATAGGAAAAGTACAACGTCTCGTCACGATTCGTTTAGTTTTTAGTTTCTTCTTTTTCTTCTTCTTTTTTTTTTTCTTCTTTTTTTCAAGTTGCCGCCGTTTCAAGTGGACATGTCGATCGTTTCGTCACGGTGGCCGACTTCTATCGATTCGTCGACGTCGTCGTGCAGGCGTGTTCGCGCCGCACAGGCGATACAGAATTCCCAGGAACACGTTGAAAATTGAAACGATCGAATCTCTCACGTGCCTCGGGGATCGTTACTCGCGATATTTCGTTCCGGCAATTTTCTTATGGATAAGCTATTTACGATTTGACATTTCACCTGTCAGGTTGCGGGACGTTATGAGATTCTAATATTAGCTTGGTGAAATTTAACTTGCGAGGCACGTCGGTATTCGATTTTCCTTTTTCAGTTCGAACAAGGTATGAAAAATGAAAAATTCGTGAAAAAAAGAAGAAGACGAAAATCGTACAATGACCCATTTAAATCTCGTTTTAAAGCTTTTACTTTTACTGTCGTGAGTTCCTTCTTTTTTTTTTTTTTTTTTCTTTTTTTGTCGAAGAAGACTTTACATCACGTAACGGAGTGAAAAAGTGAGGATACATTTCCCTCGAAAATTGTAAAAATTCATTCATGCGTGTTTGAAACACTGAAAAATCTGTTTCGTAACTAGATCCACTATCGTTTCGAATGTTCAAGCCGGATTTGTGTGCGATCATTTTTCACCATTTTATTGAACGTTGAATATCAGGGTTTAAAATTCAAGAAATCCTAATATTTAACTCTAACGTTCCACGTTCAATAAAATGATGACATATAACCTTCAAGAATATAACAAATTTAGTCATGAAAAACATTTTTTAATATTTAAATTTTTATAATTTCCGATGAGAAAAGTATAAGTCAAAATAAAAGCTTCAAATGCTTACAAATAGAAAGATCAGGTTATATGATCTTTTCCTTACGAAGTTACATATATATCCAAAATGATGACGATGAATATGAATAAATAATTTTGATCGTGTAAAAATCTTTCAGGAATAGCTAACGTGAATATCCAATTGTTATAAATAAATAATTTGACAAATTACGTCGAAGTACTTGCAAGAGTAACTATAATCGTTCCTCAAATATTTCATTAATAACCACAGACGAATAAATCATGCATTTCAGAAAAATAATTTCTGACTTTAAATTCATCTCTGAAGACCTTAATACATGACGTAGCGCTTAATCTTTGAAATTATACAACGTGCATAACATATTTATAAAAAATGCCACTAACATATTAAATGTACAGAGATCCATTTCATTCCTTTTATTCTTCCATTCTTTCCTTTCCACCTTGTACCTTCCTAACTTAGTATCTTGTATTATACATATTTTATTCCTTTTCCAATCTTTCTCTTCTTTTTTACTCTTTAATTCTTTAAATCCAGCTGTCTCTTTTCTTTTCCTATTCTCTCTCCTTTTCTTTTTTTCTCTCTCTCCCATTTTTCCTATTTCGTTTCCCTTCTCCATTCCGTCACTTAATTCCAATCGAGATCAAACAAATCAGCTTGCAATTAAGCAAACGAAAATTGAAATCGAGAGATGGATTTCTTCAATGAGAAATTAGAAATCAGTTCGACAATCGGCCGAGACAACGTAGAATAGAAATTATACGACGTCTACTGCCAAAATAAAGATTGTCAAACCCTGACAACTGTAATTTAATGAATTAGAATTCTTCTCAACAAGATACATGTCCCCTCTTCGCCCAGTCGAAAAGGAAGAACAATAAATATTTCACGTGATTGTTAACAATGACAGAGGTTTCGAAAGATGCTTCAATTAACACAAAACGAAAAGATGGTAGCACAACTGAAAAGCTGCATTTTCCTATGGTTGCCATTGAAACGATTCTACCGTGGCTTCTGAAAAGTTTCCAACTATTCATGGTTTCGTTAATTTGACGGAAATATATCACGTTACACGCCCATGTATTTCTCCATTCGCCTACACCCACAATATCCCTCGCTGTTATGATTCTTTCACTTGAATTAATAAATACAATTTCCTTTCTGTTTTCTTCTTTTTCAATTATTGGCTTTCAAAACGAAAAGAAAGACGGAGAGAGAGAGAGAGAGAGAAAGAGAGAGAAAGGGTTATTTATTGGTATTTTACAAAAGTTAATTTTGACGGAGAACACTATTTTTTAATATTTTATATTTTAAATATTTCAATTTTAACTAAATATTTTATATTAGCAGAAAATGTTATTTTGTATTGTACAGTAGAATTGTATTGTTATTGCATAGTATATATAATTTTATAATGTATCAGCTATATATTATTATATAGTAGAATACCGTTTGTTGGGATCTAATTTTTTAGTAGCCTTTTTGAGAGCCTTTTGTTATTGTTAGTAGAAACTCGCCGTTCTAGAAATTAATTTTTACGAATTTCAAAAACGAATTTCTACTGATTTTTAATATTTTTAAACGCCTTAATTCTTAATGGAAATTTGTCTTTTTAAAGATTTTATTTTTAGTAGAAATTCGTCTTTTCTTAAAACAGAGATTCCTTTCGAACACTAACTACTCTATATATTCCTAATCTGAAAGAGAAGTTTCATGTCACTCGTTGTTTCATCAATTATCTCTACGTCACCAATAACTTGCAATGTTCCTAAAACTGCTAACTAAGAAATTTCAATAATTACCTTCAAATGAAATTTTTCTCCAACGTATTTGTCCTCTGATTTATCATGACGTTCATTACATTTCTCAGTACAAGAAAAATTCTAAAAAATTCTGAATACCCCGAGGCAAGTATCTACTTTAACGAGATAAGACGATTCGCGTGAAACTTCCCCGACGCGTCCGGTGCGAAATATAACAATCCCGGGTTTTTGCGGCATTCCGAGAAAGTTTCCAGCAAACACTCGAGAAATGCTTTTTTTTAAAAATGTCGCACGTCAAAAACAAGTACCCTCGTGCGCCACGATCTTCCCCGGCGTGCTGTTACAACTAAATTCACGGACGCTTGTTCGCCCGTAAAGAAAACAATTTGTCACGAAGGATAATTGAGACGTCTCTACTTTATTCGCGGACGTTTGTGCTACGAACGTTGCAAACGTTCCAGCACTTAATCGTATTACATTGCATAAAATCGTGCTGTATTATAGGTAAAAATTTTACCTAAGAAATGAATCGACTTCCAACCTTCATTCGTCGAAACAATCGGCGATACAAAATGCCGACATACAGTTCGGTTGACAGTACTTTTACGAATTGTCTGTTATGCATCGTTTCAATTAAATAGTTTTATCGTCGTATTACGATATCGACGTTTCCAAATGAAAACGACTCCGCGTATTCCAGTTCGGGAACAACGTACACGTGTGCAGGGAAATATAATATTTCGAATTGCCGGCGATTCAATTTTCCGGATAATTGATCGACAAAATTGAGCTACAACAGATCCATTCCCTCGTAATGGGTATCGAAGATCCTCGCCATTGATGGCTAACGAATACTATATAAAACATAACAAACGTAGAACTCGTAACATTCCAATTTCGAAGAAATATTTGTAAAAAGGAGCTTTACAACCGTACGACTTGTAACTAGCAAAATTTCAGTAACGAACGTCAGTTCAATTAGTAAGCAATTAATATCAATGAATCCTCTTACGTAGTAGCTTATGTAATAAATTTATCAACGAACAAATCCTATAGATGATCTTCCGTATTGTTTCTCATGCAAGAAGAAGCTGTGCCAGAAAATTTTGAATATTTCTTTTTCTTTGTATCAATTCTGGCATTTCTTGATAAATTATCTTCATAATTTTTAAATAGAAATTTATGTCAAAATAAGAAGATAGCAATTTTATGAAAATTGTAATTCTACTTTTCATACAGGCTGAAGAATATATCTTGTGACACTGCTATTATATATAGGCTGGTTGCTCCTTTGCACTGGACTCACGAATTCACTAATATTACACCAAGTAAATTATTCTGCAAGGAAACTCTCGCCCTCTCATTGTCAAACTTAATCCTCTACTGCCAAGGAGAAATCTCAGGGACTCCTCTGATTTATCACATACACGTAAAGGCACACGGGATTTGTTCGTGTAATTTGAAATGGAATTAATATAACCAATGTTCTATTATGGGTACCCTTTTTTGATATTGTACAAAATGTTATTTTAGTTGAGAATTAATACAGTTTTAATCTATGATGTTTATTAAGTTGAAAAATTGAAAAAAATCGACACTTACTTATGAATACCCCTATTATTGTTTATTATTTATATTATTATTACTATTATTTTAATGGTCTATTTTGTTGTTTATTATTTATATTATTATTACTATTATTTATACTATTATTTTAATTGCTTATTTTATACTATTATTTTAATCATATGTTTATTAAGAAAACGTGTAACAGAGAGGAGTTCAAATAAGTAAAATTACAAAGGGCAATGAAGAATTATCAGAAATAATGAAGGTATTCGCCAATTATAATCAATAACAATAAGTAAATCGTAATTAATAATAAAGAATTATCAAAAATAATAGAAGCAAAAGTTCTGAAAATTAACTAAAATTTCAGGAGTCTCGCAGACTCTGGTAAACCATTGCATCCCAGAAACGATACCTCGTCGACAGTAAAGAATTAACAATATTCATAGCCAAATCACTTCCAACAATGAATACATTATTTACTTGCATAGTAAATTATTAACAATCGCTGAATCATTGAACATTTATATTCCTAACGAATTCCTAACGAATTCGAAATATTTCAATTTACACTCGTTATATTCAAAGTCAAACCAGCGAGTTTTCGATCGAAAAAAAAAAAAAAAAGAAAAAAAAATTGTCAGACGACCTAACCACTGCCTAACCAGAAATCGAAAATCCTCTTTCTCTTCGCCGAAAAGAATGTTCTCGGTGAGTCGTTCGTACGTGACACTTACCGAGCAGTCGTTGACGTAGCAAAAGTCACCGGAAGCTGACGTCGGCACCCAAAGATGTTCTCCATTAATCGCGCCGGGGCCCCAGTCGGGCGTCGATCGGGGTTCACGGTGACCGCCACTCGTTCCACCCTCCTCTCTTCCTCTGAAAACGGCAAGACACTCGATTACGGAGTGACACTTCGATATCGCCTGTGTGCTGTTGCAGTTGACGTTAATTCCTCTACAGAAATTCCATTACGATGGTGGACAAGACAGGCTACGAGAGTCTGAGGCTATAGACATAGACATAGACAGAGACAGAGACAGAGAGAGAGAGAGAGAGAGAGAACATATCTAGTAGCCAAAACCTTCTCGAATCGAGAGCTGTGTATATGTATATCGAGACAAACGATTGCATCGTATTTGGGACGAACGGTTTCGTCGTTCTGTGGAGGAATTAACGTAACAAAACTGCACAGTTGACCTGTCATAACACATCGATTCACGTATCACAACGGTTAGACGACACTGAAGTAAGCGAGTTTTATCGACATTTTCATGCTGATCGTACACAACGAACGGATTCGTCAAGCTAGATAGGCGATTAGTAGTTTCCAGCGTACGCTGGATACCAACAGCTACCGACAGCTTTAGTTTTCGTTGTCCCGTTGGTAGAACTGATTTTGTTGAATAAATCATGCTGATGTGAATCAGTGTTTCAGAGAGTTAAACACCGAAAATCAAAGAAGCATCGTAACGTCGGGGAAAAAGAAAAAAAATTTCTTTTTCGGAAGAACTTTCTGCAAATCTGAACAAATCCGTGCACGTACCTTCCGTTTGCAAACAAACATGTTAATTTTGTTTAATCCGCTCGTCGCTCCTGGTGGACTTTCATTCCTCTAAAAGCAAGAGTGTAAAAAATATTGAAGCTCGAAAGACGTTCAGCCGAACGAAGACGTGTCAAATCAGGACATCGTGTATTATTTTATTAAGGATCGTCCATCAAGGACGATTTTATCATTAAATTTCGCTCGAATCGTTTAACATTCTTTTTCCTTTCACTGCTATTTTCTTGCACTTCTACAATTTCACGAAAGTTCAACAAATTGCCATAAATTTGTTGATCCTTAATGTTGGGTTAATTAACTTTATTTATCTTTCTATTATTTTTCTTTATTTATGTATCTATCTTTATCTATTAATAAACTTAATCTTTTTAATCTTCCCTTTTTTAACGTTAGAAAGTGATCAACGTAATTTTTAATTTTGGAAATTCTGCAGATTCGTCGCCATTACTTTCACTTGAATTTTATGAAAGTTCGATGTAAATTGCCATAAATTTGTTGGCCCTTAACTTAACCTATCCCTTTTTGACGCTAGAAAGTGATCAACACGATTCAATTCGTAACTTTTAATTTTGGAAAAATTCGAAAGACACGTTTTCACAGAAACATTCGCGACGACGCACTTTTATATGAATCAAACATTGCACGAACTATGTATGTATCGCTCTGTGAATTTTGTACTTAAGTTGAAATATATGAACCAAAGCTTCCGTAGTCTATGTTTTACGTAGTCTTTGTTGCGAGTTTTACTTTCGTTTCCCTGAGACAGTTCTAGCGTTAATACAGGGAAGGCCAAAAATAAATCCGCAATTTGTTATATATTTATTATATATTATATATTTTATTATATATTTTATTATATTTTTATTTTTATACTTTTATTACTTTACTTTTATTACATTTTTATTTTTATACTTTTATTACTTTACCTTTATTATATTATATATATTATTTTACTTTACTTTTATTATATATTTTTTTATTATATTTTACACTTTTATTTATTTTATATATTTTTTATTATATTTTATACTTTTACTATATATTTTTTTAAAATTTTTTCTTTTTTACAGATTAAAGTACACGCAAAAAAAAACAACTTAAATTCAATTCAAAATTAATAAAATCAGTTTTGATGTTTTATTAAAAGAAAAAAAAAAAAAAGAAAAAAAAAACAGGTGAGAAGAAACTTTTGACCCTGCGTAACCGTGACCAATGATCAAGGATCACTCTCGAAACGAATCAGCTGAACTACTCTTCGTCTACCCATGGATCGTACGTTCGACGAGATGAAAAAAAAAAAAAAAAAAAAAAGAAAAAGAATAAATTTATACCGGTAGGATATAAATCAGCACGCGGCAGCGTGCTGGCTGCTGTGAAAAATTCAAGAGCTCTCGAAATTTCAGAGACGCGACCCGTCACATAATGCGCGACACAGCGTGCAACTTCAACGTGGCAAAAGTTACCCGACCCCCTCTGATTCCCTTTGCGCGATTATATAAAAATTTTAGGCCGCTCGTACGCGGCAAAGCTCGCCTCTCTCTCTCTCTCTCTCTTGAACGCGTAGCCTGCTTTTTGCATAATTAGTCCGCGGAAATTGCCGGATATTTGGGTCAAACACGAGACAGAAAGAGCGAACGCGAGATGACGTAGTTTTCTCTACGGCGTTTTCTCGGATTGCGGATCTTCAATATGGAAAAATCGAAAAATACGCGAAACGGGGGAGGAGGGGGCGGGAGAGAAAGAGAGATAAAGGTCGTGTTATTCCTACGTCACACGACTGAAACGGAAATTACTCCGTTCGCTCGTCTTGTTTCCAGTGATATTTCAGTGACGTGTCTACGTCACTGAAACGTATGTACAGAGCGTGCTCTGCGTGCGGTATCTTTTTGCAGAAGCTCAAAGGAGCTTCGTCAAACTTTTTTTTTTTTGTACTTTGTTCCGATCCACGCAGCAAAATCAAAGAGGTTCTATAGTTCGAAAATTTAGAAATTGCAGGATGTTGTTTCATGTTGTAATCTGCCGATTGATTGTGAGTCGTGCTTCAGAATTGGTCTTAACAAGCCTAATAAGTGAGTTTCAAACCCTATCGCGATGTATCTCGGGGGACAGTGTTTAGTTTTAGATTCGCGTGTTTAATTTCTTCTTTCATCGTTCATATTGTCATTCATTAACTTGTAAATGTTCGACGAAACACGAAAAACTGGTGAAAATGTAATTTGAAATTCAGAAATTATGCTCTACGTTGCCTCTATCGGTAATTTAGTGATTAATTCGTATGGTGCTAATAATTATTAATGATGCGAATAATTTTTGAGTTTAGACTCTAATTATGACTATAATATCTAGAAAATAGTATAAGAGCTGTGAAAATGTGTAAAACAGGTTTGACTTACAAAAATGGATGTAATTTATAGTTATTGAACAAAATACGAAGATTCGCGAACGAAGATTAGTAAATTTTAAATTTTAAAAATTGTGCCGTGTGTGTTATTCGATCGGACAATGATGCTAATAATTTTTCCGTTTAAATTTTATCATGATGTATGTATCTAAGAGATAATAGATAAAAACTGTGGAAATACGTAGAATATAGGTTCAATTTATTTACAATTATTCGACGAAATATAAAGATCCACGAGTGGGTAATTTGAAATTTAGAAATTGCTAGAAAGATCTATATCGTTTTATGAGTAGCGTACTGATAATTCAATGATCGATTATTTCATCCACATTACGAGATAGTGAGATATGTTTGATTTATAAAAACGTACGCAATTTATAACTGTATGAACGAGAATGAGTAGATCGCTCGAAATACAGAAACTATGGGACGATGTTCCATGTCATTTTACGAATGATATTTGATCGGTAATCCAGTAATTGATTCACGCTGAGATATATATATTCGCGATTAATAGCATGATGACCAATAACGCGTCGCCACAGCGATACGTTATCTCTTGCTTCACACTGAATATATATATAATAAAATATACAAGTATACAATAACAAAATATACTTTATAATTATTATAACAAAATATAATTCAATAATAAAATATACTTTATAATTATTATAATAAAATATAATTTCAGAGATAGTGGTAAGGAGTAATTGATAATTAAATAAATATACGTATATATATATATTACATACGTATATTTATTTAATTATCAATTACTCCTTACTACTATCTTGTTGATCAAATATTCAACGTCATTGAAATTATATTTTTGGAACTAATCGATCGGTCACAGCATTAAGTCAATTTAGTTTATTCAACTAAATTACTATATTTTGTCACTCAACTAAATTACTGTTCATGCACGTAATTTATACACCAATTCTAATCCGATATTCTCTGTTTAGAAACATTTACAATTAAAAATATTGCATGACATTTATGAAGAAAGTGCGCAACGGCAAGTCATTAAACTCGATTAAACCACAGTAATTTCGATTATACCACGATCGACGATCGAGCTCGCTAATAGATTGCAACTGATCGAGTTTCGCAAGCAATCTAGAGAGACAGTGCGATTATTTCAAAGCAATAGCCGCAATTAACAACGAGAACCTGGCGACGTTATAATTAACCGGCTCGCAATCGAAACTGAAATTTGCGCGAACGTTTGCTACAATTGATGGCAACTATCTGTCAGATTGCAACGCAACAGTGACAAATCTATGATCCGTCGCGAGATAAAAATTATCGAAATAACGTTGCGTCTAACGTCGACTCTTTTGATCGAAAAAAATTCATCAAAATTAAATTTCCACGGAACGGTTAAATTCCATTATAAAAATTTATCAATTGCTGCGACGAGAGAAAGCTTCTCTCTGCGCCTTTCGCCAGATGAAAAATTTATACGCAGCTAAATTCATTCGAACAGCGTCTTCAAAGTTAATTACGACTAACAACCCTCTGGCAATATGAGTAAATATTACCTCAACATCTCTACTTCGTTAGCGACCGCCATACTACATTAGCTTGAACTCTGTGCATGAAATATGACATCAATCCTACAGAAACGTACAGCTACTTTATTTCGTAACGTAGGAAAATTGTTCCCGATTTTTTTTTTTTTTTTTTTCTTTTTATTACATCGATCGTCCTTTTCTGTTGGCAAAAATTAAAAGATAAATTTTAATTAATTCTCTCTGTTTGTGAATTCCAATTACAAACTTCACGGTGTATTTTTTTAGTTTGAACCTAGAAAATCAGGTTTAAACGTTTAGACTTCTCGTTAGTTTGGACGAGCAACCAAGTTCGTAACCAGAGAAGGAGTTATTAATTCAGTAATCGCTATCACACACGCTAGGCTCGAGCGCCGTAATCTCTTTACTACGACTCCACTGCACCAACAATACGAGAGCCAGATACATCTGTTAACTGGACTCTTAATTACTAAACTGTCGAACGATAATGAAAATTGTCCGATTCGTTTAAATTCCTACATCGTTGCGAATTTTCACATAAATTGAAAATCGCGTTTCAATTTAAGCACCAGGATAATTGATTGCAGACGCTCCGAAATGAAACTTTAAAATTTCTAAATCTCGTTGGCTCGAGCATCCCTCCGATTTTATCGTGATTCACTCCGTAATTGATTACAGGCACTTAAAAATTCGATCGAGAGAAAGAGATTAAATTTGCGAAACTTTTAAGCGGAAACCATAAAACATGAACCAAGTATCATCAACTCGGTATTTATCGTTGCTACAGGATTAATTGCGCGAATTACGAGGCGAGAATAATTTATAATCTCACAGAGGCGGCTATAAATATCGTCGAGTAAATTCCAAGATCGGGTTGTAAGTATATTATATTCCATTGTCATTTTGCCGACTTTAAGAGAAATAAAGACATCGATTAAAAAAAAAAAAAAAGAAAAGAAATTGGTAGAAAATTTCTAAACTACGAAGAAAATAGCACGCGCGCTAAAGAAATTTAAAACAGTACAGCCTCGATTAAAAAAAGCTAAAAGAAAACGGCGAGAAGATTTTCTCTTCGCGTTTACGTCGTCGTAATTACCATCCAACAAAAAAAAAAAAAAAAAAAAAAGAACCAGCCGCGCCTGAAACGTCGGGCGTAAGCGAACGAGGAAAATACACAGTACTTATGCCTTCGCGTAAATTCTAAATATAACGAGGCCTGGTTACGGGACGATGCGCTATGTAGAATTAGTCCCTTAATAATGAACGCTTCGCGGTCATTAAAGATTCACAAGCATCCTCTGGAGGATACGCGACCGTAATACCGAGCCTGAAAATTTCATTTACCAATAGACCCCATACTCTAGCTCCCCATACACACGGGTCTCTAGTCCTTCAGAGACCTCTCAATATTCAAAAGTCAATCCTCCAGGCATAGAAATTCATTCTGTTTGTCATCAAATCTGTCGTCGGCGAGTGGTTGACGGCAAACAGCTTCGTTCAAACTTTCGTTCACTCGTGTTTAACCTTTCGTCGTTGGAACGACGTGCCACGCACGTCGAGAATTATTTTGTTCCAAAATTGTAATATTTTCTCGGTTTTGAGTATATCTAAGTAAAACAAATTAATAAATTTTGTTCCAAAATTGTAATATTTTCTCAGTTTTGAGTATATTTAAGTAAAACAAATTAATAAATTTTGTTCCAAAATTGTAATATTTTCTCAGTTTTGAGTATAATTAAGTAAAACAAAATAGGCAAAGCAAATTAATAAATTTGGTTTCAAAATTGTAATATTTTCTCAGTTTTAAATATATTTAAGTAAAACAAAATTAATAAAATTAATAAATGAATAAAAAATTAATATATTTAAAAAATATTAAAAAATTATATTTAAAAAATATTAAAAAATTATATTTAAAAAATTAATAAATTTTGTTCCAAAATTATAATATTTTCTCAGTTTTAAGTACATTTAAGTAAAACAAAATAGGCAAAATAATAAATTTATTCTCAATAATTTCTGTCCAGCGATATCATACCAACGAGTCCAAAAAGAAAGCGACGAATTATATACGGTTTGGTCACTCGTTATGGTCCGCAGTCAGTCGCCAACGCAAATGGTTAACACGACACGAAATATCTATATCCCGTTTTGCATTTTCATTTCCTCGATACGATAAATACTGCAATATTGCAATTCCGAATAATTTGCTGTTTGTTTTCTTTTTAATTTCACCGTTCGCGTTGTTTCACATTTTCTTTTAATAAATGTTGCAACATGTTAATTCGACTCGTTCCGATTAAACTCTGAATGATTTATTTTTCGAACTTTGCTGTTCATCGTTTTTGCAGCTTTCGTTTTAATAAAAATATCATTCAACTTTGGCTCGGTAAGATTATTGAATAATTTATTTCCCCAACTTCGTTGCTCGTTTCTGTAATATTTTACATTTTCACCTTTCGTTTTACAAAAAAGAGTTACGATATTGATTTGCCTGCATTTCGACGAACCCTGAATAATTTCCTCTCCCAACCGTGTTTGGCTCTTTATTATTGCAACGTCTTGTGCATTTTTATTTTCTGTCTCGACAGATTGACTCGACGAACTTTGAATAATATCTTAATCCCGTTATTAAAGGACGAATGGCATTCCGATTCCACGCGAAAGAGACTAGGAAATATTGGATTCGCCTCACGGAGAAATTGTCCCGATGAATCACGATCACGCCGTAATGTACTTTAAATTAATACGGCGACAATGTTCGATGAAAATGTGGAAGATAATTAATTATAATCTCGTTAATATCGCGCCAATCGTTATTTAAGACAAAATGTTTGAAAGTTCATACGCGCGATGGTAAATTATCTCTAGTTAATTAATCTCGTAAGTTAATTAAACTGCGCCAAATGAGAGATAAATCGGCAATACTTCCATAATTGTATTCTCAATTGACTTTCGAGTGCGCGGAGCGACGCTTGTTCGATGAAATCAACTGTAAACAAAAACGTGAAAGGACCAACTTTAACGATTCTAATTACGACAAATCCATCTTTCTTACATCGAGACGACAGGTCGACGTCGTTTCGAGTTGCTCTACCCCCTCGAAAAACTAAAGTAGCTCGTTCCAATGGCTTCTCCAGTGAAAAGATTTTTTCCTGTCGAAAGTTTTTCACGCGAGACAGTATCAATTCGACGATAAATATTTTCCATTGAAAGGACACGCGTTTCTCAGTTCTATTCAACCCTCGGAGTTGATGATATCGATATAAGTTACACTCGTGGGTAGGAATTATGGTTTCGACTTGAAAGAAAAGGCAAGTTGCAATTTCTGTGGAATGTGAATACGAATTCGTCGAACTGAAAATTATAACATATTATAACAAATTATGTACAATGCTCTCAGTGTAATTCCCTTATAGATTGAATTTTACGTAAGAATAAGAATTTATCTCTTCTATAAATTTCTGCAAATTTCACGTAATTATAGAATTAGAGGAAACTGATAGAACTTCGTGTTTAATTGGAAATTTGTTACAAATTGCGTTCGTTTGACCGGTTAAGGATCGAGCAACAAATTACCTCATTTTCCGTAAATTTTATGCAATTCTACGTTGAATTTCACGTAGAATCTAGCGATGAAATTGAACAAAGTATCAAGCAAATCCCCGGAATTTCCTCTCGTAGTTCTAATATTAAAGAACAGAATTTGATAATTGATTAAATCGACTGAAATTTAATACTGCATTAACGCGACGTTAGCTCTTAAATTATTAATAATAATGTAATGAAAATTCATTGATATTATTATTTTATTAATAAGCAGTGTATCGTGAAAATATATCAATCGCACAAAGTCTGACGTTTTTCTCGTTCTATTCCACGCGAAATTTATTTTTCTAACATTTGCATAATTCATGCATCCAATGATTGCATCGGTAATAAAAGTTTCATTTCAGAACGTCAAAATTTTTTCTCTTCCTCAAAAAAAAAAAAAAAAAAAAAAGAAAGAAAGAAAGAAAGAATACAAACGAAATTTTCACGCTCGCGTCGAACAATCGTTGTTCCAAGAAAATATAGCAATTTTCTCTCATCGTTAAGAGAGAGGGAAAAAAAATAAATATCCCGGAGAAAAAACCGGAAGCTCTCTCTGTCTCTCTCTCTCTCTCTCCACGCGTAAAGACGAGTCCAGAGACATTGATTAAACGCTAAACTTCTCCCCCTTCCCCATACGATCCGACGCCTCTGTAATTACAAGGGCAAACGTTTTTCCCCGGAAGAACGGCACTTTCGTCCGCTCGAAGGAGACGAGCAAAGGTACACGGGTATCGCATTCTCCTGCTAATTCCCGGCGTTCGTAACTCGATTGCGAATGTTCGTTATCCGGGAGGAGCCGGGGCCAGAAATAGCACGATCGAGGGCGTGAAACTGCCGTTACATTTTCCACTGTCAGCCGGGCGGAAAGTCTCGTTTCAATCGCAGCAGCGATTCTCTTCCCATTTCTTCGCGATCGATCCGTTACCTGTCGAATCAACCCGCCGAGATGACCACCGAAAAGAGTTTCAAAGGTTTCCGGATTAATTCGATTGTCGAAACGCGAGGTCGTGGAAATCGAACGAGGAAATCGCGACATCGAGAGACACAGTGGTCGCAAAATTGATATATCCATTCTTGGTCGTTAGTTAGTTGGCTCAACTAACCAATATCGTGCCTTACGAAATTGTTGCATGATTTTTCGACACGTTTCGTTCTTTTTTTTTTTTTTTTTTTTTTTTTTTAAAATGTTTTTCTTTTTTTT
>NW_025109938.1:0-1381 GCF_011392965.1 Frieseomelitta varia | reverse complement strand
ATTCCGTTTTCAATTTTAATTTAAATGGAATAGTATATTAATCTTTTTGTTGTTTCAATAGTTATTGTGAAATCTAACAACATTTATTTGAAACATTTTTTTTTATTCTGCATAGTTAAAAAGTTATAGCTGTGAATACATTTCTTAAAAATAATGTTGGAAAATATTTTCCATTCATTTCTATGTATTTAGTTATTTATTTTTTTCACGCCAAAAAGTCTGGCTAAAACATTCATTTTAAATAATAATCAGCTCTTTTTAGAAGAGTATATCCGGCTATTAGCCACTGGAAAATCAACCAAAAATACTGTGATAATACTAAAATAAAAAAGAAAGATGATTCTCAACGAATAAATTGTCTATGAAATCTAGGAAAAAATGTATGTTCTTGATAACATATTTCAGGGTCATTGAAATCGATGAAAATTCTAAAATTATTATAATTAAGTGTATAGTTACGAATATCACGTTCAAATTCAAAATCATTGAATACCAAATTCAAATATCATTGAAATTGATTAAATTCGCCATTTAAAAAATGTAAAACATATTTTTGTAAATATTTCAGAAGAGGCCAAGATGGTAACACATATAGAGAAGAATTGTTCAGAATTTGACAACACATTTCAAGATCATTAAAATTGGTGAAGACCCTAAAAATAAATAATTACCAATAGTTATTATTATTTAATAGTAATCTAAACTAGATCTAAGAATTTTTTTATCATATTAATATATTATGTTTCTATACAACACACATGTGCGCAGAATCATTTATAAATTAGACATGAATTATGTCTTGCGATATCAATAGTCTAAGTAGAAAATATAAGTCCGTTTATATATGCAGAATTTAATCCGATTCTTTATTTCCTATTCCATAGTTTTACTTTTATTTCTGCAATATATACATCATATTCTACGTTCATAACATATTCAAACGTATATTTTTATGTATTCACGAGCAATATTGGAGTATATAAGATATTCATAAATATTTGAATTTGTACAAATATATTGGAAAGTATATCGTACATTTTTTGAATATTTACTTAGACGTCCGTAGTTAAATACTTGTAAGGCAAAGATTTCTTGGTGTTTTTAATAGTTAAAAAATTACATTTATTGATTATTATTGATAAAGATAATTCGCAATTATTTAAAAATCATTTTCTTAATGAGTTATTGTGCAACTATTTGTCTAATTTGCTAAGTTTTTCATAAAAATAATGTATTATATTAACTAAATATGATTAATTCCAAACATACACTAACATAAATTTGAATCATGTTTTGTATTAGTTCTATATATTTTAAATCATGTTTCATTCATTCAATAATTTTCGTACCTAAAATAATGTTGAGAAAAATTATGATATAT
>NW_025109937.1:0-1381 GCF_011392965.1 Frieseomelitta varia | reverse complement strand
TAGTTGATAAGTAAACTATTGGGCCCCCAGCGGGCCACCGATGGACGACGAGGGATATCGCAGGGACATCGTGGGATGCGTTTTAGCTTTGAGTTGCGTGCGTTTAGCTTTAAGTTGCGTGCTTTTAGCTTTAAGTTGCGTGCGTTTAGCTTTAAGTTGCGTGCGTTTAGTTTTAAGTCGCGTGCGTTTAGTTATAGTTCTTATTTGTAAATTCACTGTGAGCGCATTCTGTACAAAGACACGTTTATTTAACTTGAAACGAAATTACGGACATCTTCTCGCCACACTTCTTTCATTCGTTGTTACTATTGTTACTGACATTGCACTAAAGTATATTTTCCAAATTTCGTTGTCAGTGTGTCAAGTCGGGGAGCTGCAGCTTCGTTCGAAAAAAACGAAGTTCGGTTCTTGTAGTCTAGCGTCCTTTGTAATTCGGCTCCAGTGGTTCCGAAGAACCGCATCGCGAGAAATCCGATATAAAATAACTCGGTTACGAGGGGGCAGACAGTAAAAGCGTTTCATTATTCTGAAGTGTACTTTCCATGGAAACTGGTAGTTAGATGCATGAATATCTTTCTGACATCTAGGCTATCCTCTTTCGCGGTCATCCTTTCTTCCTTATTTTTCTCGCGACCTCGCCGAAATGTTAATGTACTGATAAGCAATACGAGCATTGACTAACTAGGGTAGATCCAATATCCAATACTTCATCGTGTCCTATGCTTTAGAGATCACCTGACTAACATTTCCGTGTCACATTCTACCACGTCGATTTAGGCAAGTTTTGCACCGCGACGTTACTAATAGTATGTAAAGTTACCAATGTTATTACATCTTCATCGAAAATTATTTATTAAATTAAACGTGAACGCTTTCTTACTTGCATAACTATTCTTAAGAGACGATCAACTTAATTTTTGACTGTAATTTAATTATTTTCTACATAAATTAGTATTATATGTCATAGACTTATAAATTAGAAGTTAGTACATGTCAACAGAATTTTATGTTGAAGAAACTAATCGTGCAAACGTGGTTTGATTTTGTGAAAAATATAGAAATTACATGGAGGTGTGCGAGAATCCGAGATATCGGGTCGGGTCGGGAAATAAAACACGAAATTTCTTAGGGATCGGGACGGGTACCCGAAAATTTCGAGATTCTCGAATTTATCGGGATTCTTGAAAGAAGTGGGATTTAGAAAAGGATTGAGAACAAGCTTAAATAATTCGTTAAAGCCCACGCCTTTAATTATATCGAAAGGTCATAGATCTAGAACCATCATTCGAGCAATTCCTTTTGTTATATCTTTTGGTTTAACAATCTTTCGCGTATCATTTTGTACATGCGACAAATTTTATATCGATTCAGTTTCTTTTCT
>NW_025109936.1:0-1377 GCF_011392965.1 Frieseomelitta varia | reverse complement strand
AAAAATTTTAAATAACACTTGGAAACATTACAGAAGAGAATTTATTGTTTAATCGTTGCAAATAAATTATTAGAAATATTAGATAATGTTTAAACAATTAGAATATTCAGAAATATTATTTAAAAATTCACTTCGAAAGTGTAATCGATGTGTACACGACGAAGGAACAACTTGTAATGACCACTTACCTGCTCGACTTTCAGGCAAAGTCATTGATGAACAACAAGTGACATTCTTTGTCAATACTTCCAAAAAGACTTTTTCTATTCAGTAATCAGTAATGTTTGTTTCATAGCCTTTTTTCTATCTTAGCCATCTTTATTGTTTCATAGCCTTCATTAATTTAAGGCAACAATAAATACTGTAATTTCTATATTTTTGACAAAATGAAACTACGTTTGCACGGTTAGTTTTTAACTTATAATTATTGTTCAGATATACTAAATGCTAACTTATAAGTCTGTGACGTATAATATTAATTTATTTAGAAAATAATTATATTACAGTCAAAAATTAAATTGCTGATTTTCTTAAGAATAGTTATGCAAATAAGAAATCGTTCACGTTGAATTCAGTAATGTTCGATGTAACATTATTCCACAAATGAATAAAATTAACGTATACATATATTTGTAATACTTATACATAATTTATATAAATAGATATAAAATAAATAAATAAATATAGATATAAATATAAAATGAATAAATAAATATAGATATAAATATAAAATAAATAAATAAATATAGATATAAATATAAAATAAATAAATAAATATAGATATAAATATAAAATAAATAAAATTCAAAGTTTTATATATAGATTTAATTAATGTTATTTAAAAAAAAAAAATAAAGTATTAAAATATAGAGATATATTTTAATATGAAAATATTAACATAATTAAACATGGTGATTCACGTAACTTGCACACCTAAACCCAACTTGAGATAACTTTTAAATTGTAAACATTGTTTCATACAAAAATTGTATGATTTTAAAGTAAGCAAAATATGGCGTATTAATTATACATTCATTATATACATTCGGGTTAATTCAGTCAGGTGCAAAATCTGTTTCAAATCGAGAGCCAGGCGAAATATATTTCCTTGTATATACGTGCCTCTGGTGATTTTTATTCGACGTTCATCAGCTGTCATCCCGCGTAGTAAATACATACTCGTTTCCACCGACACTCGAGGAGCTGTCGCTCGTGAAAGAATTCTAAATGGAACGTTCACGGACATCCAGCTGGCAGACAAAAGGAGATATTTCGAGAAGTTCAATGTCGCCTTCGAGAACGTATTGTCTCACGGTTATCGTTTGTTCCTTCTCTCTTTCTTTCTTTCTTTCTTTCTGTTTTTTTTTTTTTTTTTTT
>NW_025109935.1:0-1373 GCF_011392965.1 Frieseomelitta varia | reverse complement strand
TATTAAAAGTGATTGCTTTTGAGCAGATGTTTTCAATAAGTACATTCTGATATTTTTGATGATTCAAAGATTACATGAAAAAGTGATTATATCTTTGATCAGTCAGCAATAGATTAACATGTATAAACAATTCTGCCAATATCACATGCAACAAAACATTTTTCTTTGTAAACAAATAAAAAATATTCACAACTTTGAAAAATTATTGTAATTAATCTAAACTGTGTAAAATTTTTCTGTGCTGAGCATTTTAATGATACACGAAATGTATAATCATTACTTTATTTTCTTACTGTATTATTAGAATATATGTATTATTAGAATGTATCAAACGACACATACAATAATATGCTGATGTGGTTCTACGTAGCATTGTATTCTGTTAAGCACAAAAACTATTGTTGTTTACAATGTTGCAAATTCCAACGTATTTTCGAAAATATTAATAAAATTGTTTGTTCAATATTTATTTGTTTTCCAGAGTGGAATATAATTATTCTACAAAATGCACAATGCATGCACTTGTTCGTTTTTCCGCTCGTCAAACGATCGTGCATGAAGATTTCATAAATTTTATCAACTTTCGAGAATAAAGGTATCTTTACTTTTCTACCGTTACGTGATGTAAAAATATTTAAAAAAAAGGACTTTAGGTCAGTTAAAGCAGATGTCATGTGACTTCTAATAAGATTAAGTAAATTATTATATGATTTTCTTTTACAAATATATAACAATTTAAAATATCGATAATTTTTCATCGTTATCTTTCCCTATGTTATTACAGAGGTATCGGCAAACCCACGTTGCGGCTTATATTGGCAAAACATATTGCCAACGAGAAATCTTTACTATTTCAAAATTACACTGCCCATGGGAAAAAATATTTAATTTCTAAAAGATATTATAATGCAATGGAATTACATCTCAAAGACTTTCAAGCAGCCTTCCTACGAGGACGTAATACACATATAGCACTCACTATTTTCTTCGCGGCAAATTTATAAAAGTGTTTATACTTCTTTTTAAATTCCAGCAAATCACTCACATCCATCACTTTCATGCCACATATCGCATACTTCGAGTCATCAGTCAATTTCACAAATACTCCTTCCCGTGTCACTGAATCTCCACTTATAATGTGTCCACAATGATGTGCTCAGTCAACAGAGAACATATGTACATATTCGCAACAAAACAGACATTCCAACAAGCAAATCAGAAATTCTTTATAAATTTCATATAAAATTAATATGTTATTAAACTTCATACGTTATTCGAACATTCAGACATTTATCCCAGCTAGTTTGCCATTAAGCATATATTTTCTCATTCACCAAGATCACATACTTATTCATATTTCTTCAATTCATATG
>NW_025109934.1:0-1373 GCF_011392965.1 Frieseomelitta varia | reverse complement strand
TTGTTTAATTGTTACAAATAAATTATTAGAAATATTAGATAATATTTAAACAATTAGAATATTCAGAAATATTATTTAAAATTCACTCCTAAATTTTGGTCGATGTGCACACGACGGAGGTTCAATTGGTAATGAGAGCCTCTGTACCGTTCAAGATTAATGTATATTTCGATCGTCAATGATCCAGAACAATTGATAATTTTTTCCAAACTTCTAAAATGTGGTCGATGTTACACGAGAAAAGTGCACGAAATTTCAAAGTTTTTGATATATATATATATATATATTTCAATTTATGTAGTTTATTAAGTGTCTATTATACAATGAAATCATCTACAACACGTGTGAACAGTTCGTACTGGGTAAGTATGGGTAAGTATTTGTATGTTAACTTAGTTCTAAGTGAATTATTATGAAATCTCTAATACTTGTGGATAATTCATGGATGCAAGGTAAGTATAGGTAAGTATAATCAGAATTTCGAAAACTTTGAAATTTCGCTTTGTTTGGACTATTTGTTTTGGTTTCCAATGTTTCTTTGCTCATGTGTATCTGATACTAAATTTGAAATTTCTGCGATGAATTCCTTCTGGTATTCGAGATGTTCTAAATTAAATTTCTGTCGAAAAATCTCTGTATCTGGAGCACAGTTCTATGGGGGCTTTGTCGTGCTACCTGTTCGAGACTCATTTGCTGAGATTTAATTCAATAAATAATTTTTTATGCACATGTAACATAATTATTCATATATTCTGCTTTTAATTCCTATTACTGATGGCTCTGGGATGCAAAACCTAAATCGATATGGTAGAATGTTACACGAAAATGGTACGGGATCAGGTGATCCTCAAATCATGGATCATAAAAATACAGTGGCTATTCCATTTACAGTTAATGATATCACTGTAAAATTGATAGAAAATACTTACAGGTGATGATATAACTGTAAAATTGATAGAAAATACTTTTTTCTTCTTACCGAATTTGTTATTTGAATTCTGTTCTGCTAGATGACAGTACTTCTGCTTTCCTTAGATTAGGAGTACACTAGTGTTGAGGACAGAAATTTTGGTTTGTTAGACAAGATTTGCACTATAGCTAGACAATGATACCATCACGTTCAATTCAATAAATGATTCTCGAAGCAGATGTGGCAATACTGTCCATGTTTTTTAATTTTAGTTTTCATCACTGCAGTGCGAAACTTGCCTGAATCGATACGACAGGATGTGACACGAAAATGGTAAAGAGATCATAAGACCAACCGTGGATCGAAAAAATATATTGCATGTTAGTGTCACGCGACAGACTACGCGACTATGATAATATTATCGACGTCTCGATAAGAAACAGTGATCGTTAGTTGCGTATAG
>NW_025109933.1:0-1368 GCF_011392965.1 Frieseomelitta varia | reverse complement strand
CACAAAGTACGTTGATGTTTTGAGCACGCGTTTACACGAAATATTAGAGGAAGTTCCAGTCGATATTAGATTATTCGTATGTGGTTTATGCATGATGGAGCTCCGCCGCATTTTAGCCGAGTGGCTAGGCAATTTTTAAATCAATACTTGGCAAATAAATGGATTGGTCGTGGAGGGTGAAAAAAGAAGAACACTTTTCTTTACTCGCGAAAGTTGTAATTCGAACGTTGAAAAAATATTTTTCGCAATCAGGTCATTTCGAAGATTGAAGATTCTCTCCTTTGCAACGATCCATTGAAAGTTGAAATATGATCTTTTTTTTCTTGAACGAAATTTAAGAAATCCCAACATTTCGTCATTCGACTAAATTCACGCTCAATGTTCAATGAAATGATGAGAGTTTTGAGAAAGAGTTTCAAGGCATCTCGTTGTAAAGAGAAAATTTCAATCTACAGCGTCGTGGTGGATTTAGCAGTGAAAAAAATTTGTTGACGTTTTGACAGTGTTCGACGTGGAATCGTCTTCGAAAAGAAACGAACTCTTTTAGTCACGTCAGTTTAACACTAGAACTACCGAGGACTACAGTAAATGTAATAATAAAAATTGAGCCGAAGAAGTCAGAATGCAAGAAACAGGAAAAGGGAACTTCTATTTATATTTTATTTTACAAAAACCATTCGAATCTCTCTCTCTCTAAGAAAAAAAATCGCAACGTTACTCTGTGAGTCCGCAAAACTACTCTAAAAGATTATCAATTGGTCATTTCGACCACTTTGACAGTTTTAGTGTTAAATCATCGACAATTTTTCATCGTCATTGGCACAGTTCTGTTCTTCATCTGTTTAATTTTAACCCTGTAATTTGCACTCTAAACTATTTTTCAATTATTTTTTCTTTTTTTTTTTGGCAGTTTAAAAATATCGAGTGTGACACTCGATTTGGTTAAAGATCGAAAAAAACTCAGAGAGAAAACTCAATATTTATGAAGGGACGGTAGCGAAAAGAGAGAGAGAGAGAGAGAGAGAGAGAGAGAGAGAGAGAGAACTTATCTACACGTAACTGGCGCACAATACACTTTTATCCACTCTAACCGTGACTGAACGGTTCAAGCACCTTTTGGACGCGATTCAAGGGGCTGATTGCTCCGAGCGTGCGATCAATCGATTGCCTCGAGACACCGGAGAAAAAGAGAGAGAGAGAGAGATACCGATCTTTTGCATTCGCAGGGTGGCTTCGACGTTGAAAAGTTGCGGACAGGATGGCAGGTACGAGCCGGGAAGCTCGTCGTCGTCCATGCCCTGAACGACAGTGTTCGTCCTTCGTGAATCGTCGCGGCAGACGAAGCTGGTCTTCGTACGATTAAAAAAA
>NW_025109932.1:0-1364 GCF_011392965.1 Frieseomelitta varia | reverse complement strand
TCCATAGACCAACCATACAGTGCTTCCGCTGCCATACTCACACCTTATCTAATTGCAACAAGAAAGCAGATGCGCTGAAGATCAGTACGATATAAAATCCCGTAAAAAAAATGCTGAAACCTGAAACTCCCTCAACATACGCTAACTGCAAAGGCACGTACCCTGTTAATTATTCAAAGTGCCCAACCCTACTAGCCTTCTTGACAAAAACGATCGCTGGCAACGAGAAAGCTCAACACACGCAGCAACTCGACCCGTCCTCATTTTGAATAGAATTCCCACCTTCTCCCTCACTCCCAGTAGAATTCCCGCTTTTCCCCTCCAAACTATAAAATAAAACAAGATATCGTGTGCAAGAGCGGTATCACCTCAATCATCTCCACAGTCTCAACCAACTCAATTTCCGTCCAACAGAAATCTATCCGACCAGAGCTCAACTCAGTAGACTTGAATCAGTTCCTTAAAGTTATAGCGCTCATTCAAAAATATTATATGAACTGAATCAACAATCTCGAAAGAGTCAGAAATACTATACTAACAATAAAGTAACTCGACAATTGCCAGCTATAGAAACCTCATTAATATCATTTTGTGAACGTTATAACAGAAGTGTTATGAACAAGATAGATAAAATTCACAAATTCCTAATAGACCATGACACAGATATTGCAATTATCGCCGAATCCTGTCTTACTCCAAAATTCCAAACTACAAAATATAGACAGACAAGACGGGCCACCAACCATCTACTAATAGCTGTATACAAGGACACCCCAACAGAAGACATTCCACAGCCAACCACTTACAACGTAGAAATACTAACAATCATGACCAACATCGTTCAAATTATCCATAGGGAGTGGCAAATTCTCTTCCCTCAACCAACTCCGCTGACCTGGATGCTGTCATACTAATGACCACGCGTGTCATTATATCATAGGCGTTGACTTCAATGTGAAGAGCTTATGGAATGACACGAATAAAAACACAAACGGATCCATTCTTAAGAATCACGCGGAACTTTACAACTATCGTATTACCCACAGCTCCACATATATTCACAAGAACCCAAACTGCACTCCTTTTAACGTTAATTTCTTCCTAACAAACATTCTTTTCCAAACAACTGCTGCACCATAGACGAATTATCGTCAAATCACCTACCTATAGCACGTTTGTTCGAAATCCGGAATAACATCAAATGCCAGAACTCATCAGCGCAGACCGACTGGAACGCCTTCGCTAAGAACCTCTCCAGACGCAAAATAAAGTAGCAACTACAGATCACAGCAGACATAAACGACGAAATCAACAACATCACCCAGCAAATACAAAAATCCTTCCACAATGCAAACCTCCAAATT
>NW_025109931.1:0-1364 GCF_011392965.1 Frieseomelitta varia | reverse complement strand
GCTACCTTTACTAGGGAACAATCTTTACATCCACATGACTACAAATGTGAAAGCAACTCAAAAATCCTTAACTCGAATACTAAAAAAGACGATAAAGGGGATACAATACTTTACGAATAGTGCAATAAGAATCAGAACACTCTATATGGATATATGATTCACGCTAAAAAGCCAAATACGATGGAACTGAAAGCCGCTAATCCAAAAACGCCTCTTATTCAATCACCACCAACGAAGAGAATCCGTACGTCGAAAACCCGTCAGAATCCACTACACCCTAGGGAAACTTCAGCATACCATGAGCAAACTCCCCGGAATGCTACGACCAGCAAATCTGTTATTCGACACAGTGCAGGAGTCAATTTAATTAAACAATCACATATTTTTGTTAAATCCGACAATAATAAATTAATAAAATAATAAAATTTCTTTTCTTATGTGAAGAGAAAATCATACATCGTTAGGATCCGTTAGAAATATTACACATTCAAAAATTCTTACTATTCATGTTATAACCGAAAATTCCCCTTTATTAGAAGATGGCAACATAGGGTTACCATTCTTGCAAAACCAGGATTATTCCATCGCCGTCTACACTGTTCGAATTGACAATGATCAAGTTCCACAATACTGTACAGAAAACCCGACTGTCAAATTTGGTGAAATCGTACAATAGGCACGATCCAGGATGAAGCTATGCGCGTTTGTTGTGTTCATACTAGTAAGTACGACATCTCGAGTCTTGAAAATGAAGAAGACGAAATCCAAGTTAAAGAATTATTGGACCTATTAAGGCTTGATCACATAGAAAACTCTTACCGAGAACTTATTAAGAAGATACTTATCGCATATAAAGAAGTATACCATACGTCTGCCACATCACTTGCTTGTACTAACTTGACAGAGCACAAAATTGACTAAAAACACAAAAACCAGCTAACGTTTAGACCTACAAACTTCCAGAAGCACACAAAACAGAAATAAAAAAACTAATATGTGAAATGTTGACTAAACAGTTAATTGAACATAGTACCTCATCTTATAATTATCCTGTCTGTCTAGTTCCCAAGGAACGTATCTGGTCCGGCAAACAAAAGTGGCAGATTGTCTTTGATTTTCGCAAGCTTAACGAAATTCAGACGCGTACCCCTTGCCTAATATTGAAGACATGCTAAATCACTTATGTGAATCAAAATATTTGACGGCTTTAGATCTGTTTCCATCAAACTCCGATGGGCAAGGATTCTAAAAAATTCATTGCTTTCTATATACCTGAGGGCCAGTTTGAATTCAATAGAATGAGGACTTAAAATTCACCGGCCACGTTCCAGAGAATGATGGACCGAGCGTTGCAGGGTCTGATT
>NW_025109930.1:0-1362 GCF_011392965.1 Frieseomelitta varia | reverse complement strand
TGGGATTAGGGCCCGGGCGGGTCTCGTGCGTAGTCACCTCCTCGTGGTGAGACCTGGTAATTGATATCGTTTTACAAACATAAAAGTTTGTAAAACGTTATCATGCTAAATTGTAAAACGATAAAAGATAAACTTTAATGTTTGTGAAACGATATCAAGCTAAGTACTACGCAACCTACAGTTCAGTTTACATCTTAAAAATTTGTTTCCTTTCTCTATTTCATGGTCTAAACTGAACTGTAGGTACAATTAGTTGATAAGTGAACTATTGGGCCCCCAGAGGGCCACCGATGGACGACGAGGGATATCGCCGGGACATCGTGGGATGCGAGCGTCTTAGCTATAAGTTGCCTGCATTTAATTTTAAGTTGCATGCGTCTAGTTTTAAGTTGCGTGCGTTTAGTTTCAGTTAATTATAAGATAGTTAGTTTTTTTAAATTCACTGTGAGCGCATTCTGTACAAAGACACGTTTATTTAACTTGAAATGAAATTAGACCTCTTCTCTCATTGTTGTTACTAGTGTTACTGACATTGCACTAAAGTAGATTTTCCAACTTTCGTTGTCAGTGTGTCAAGTCAGAGAACTGCAGCTTCGTCCGAAAAGACGAAGTTCAGTTCTTGTAGTCTACCTTCCTTTGTAATTCGACTCAAGTGGTTCCGAAGAACTCCATCACGAAAAATCCGATATAAAATAACTCGATTGCGAGGGGGCTGTACTGCGAGCGTTTTGTGACTTCTCGCGATGTGCATGCGTTCAAGACAGTAAAAACGTTTCATTATTCCGAAGTGTACTTTCCATGGAAACTGGTTGTCGATGCAGGAATATCGTTCTAGGCTATCCTCTTTCGCGGTCATCCTTTCTTTCTTATTTTTCCCGCGACTTTCATTCGGCGAGATATTAACGTACTGATAAGCAGTACGAGAATTGACTAACTAGTATAGATCCGATATCCAATGCTTTATCGTGTCCTATGCTTTGGCGATCACCTGACTAAAATTTCCGTGTCACATTCTGTCGATTCAGGCAAGTTTTACACCGCAACGTTACTAATAGTATGTAGAGTTATTACATCTTCACCAAAAATTATTTATTGGATTAAACGTGAACGCTTTCTTACTTGCATAACTATTATTAAGAGACCACCAACTTAATTTTTAACTGTATATATAATTATTTTCTACATAAATTAGTGTCATATGTCATAGATTTATAAATTAGAATTTAGTCAACAGAATTTTATGTTAAAAACTAACCGTGCAAACGTAGTTTGATTTTGTGAAAAATATAGAAATTACATAGAGGTGTGCGAGAACCCGAAATATCGGATCGGGTCGGGAACACGAAATTTCTTTGATCGGGA
>NW_025109929.1:0-1350 GCF_011392965.1 Frieseomelitta varia | reverse complement strand
ATAATTTAATTTTTTTTAAGTGACAGCTATTTGAACATGTAATTTTCGTCATGAATTTTCAACTTTTTTATTAATAAAAAGGAAAAAGTGAAATTTCGTTTTGTCAAGTATTAGCCTTGAGAATACTACCGCAAATCTAAATTGACTCAGATATTCTGATTCAGATATTTCCGACTTAAAAAATTTTTTTCCTTTTTCAGTTATCTATTATCTGTTGCCTGTTATCTATTATATGCGATAAAAATTTTAAGTTAATTATTTTCTAAAGTATTCTAGAATATTCTAGAAAAATCGTAATAGTAGAATATACAGTTTTTGGAAAATCGATTTTTCTGACTTTTCGAAAGATATGTAATCTCTTAAACCAAATGTAAGGACACGTAGAGTAGTAGTACGAGTTTCGAGTACAAATATAGCGAACAGATCACAGTCTCGATGTAACTGATTATCAACTGACTAATTATAAGTCAAAATAAGAAAAACGTATTAAAAGGATTACGAGCTGATTAGTCAGTTGCCGCGTTTCGTATTGTCGTTACATTCGGTTTAATTGATCTGTTCTTTTAATCGCCGATCCGAAACAAAATGAAAAGAAAGAGAACGTGTAGTGGAATAGCCAGAATTGAAAAAGTCGCTGAACTAGAAATTTATCTAGATGGCAATCAAGAGGTTCCGTCTTATGTCAATATATCAAGATTTTCAAATTCGTTCAAAAGATAGAGCGTTAAATACTTCCTTTGATGTGAATTTTTCTGATATCTATTAAAATAGCCGAGTTAAGTAACGAATCACGATATACACGTAATAACATTGTATACATTCCCTCATGATATTTCTTATTATCGCACATTTGGCAACGACAACAAAGCAAGATTTTTTTCGTTTAAAATTTCGTTTCGAAATTCGATATCGAATTCGAAATTTTATCAAATGTATTTGAGTCTAGCTAATTTCGGATTGCATAAGCATGAATAAACAGTGATATCATTATATGAAAATGAATAAAAAATAAATTAATAGAATTAATAAAAAAATTTATTCTACAAAATTTTTTTAAAGCCTTTCTTTGAGAAAATGAACTTTGAACATATTCAATTAAGAATACAAACACATGCATTTGATAAATTTCAAATTCTTTTTGGAAAACAATATATCTTATAAAAAAATTTATGCGACGTTATTAATTATCCATTCACCAAATTTAAATATAATTAATTAATTTTCAAATTTGATTTTCTCGATTACCACGTCCTAAAATTCTTTCTTTTTGATTTATTTTTGCATAGAATCACTCACAATTTGGTTACATTGTTGAATAGAGGACATCCTGCATATTATGTACTATAAATT
>NW_025109928.1:222586-238606 GCF_011392965.1 Frieseomelitta varia | reverse complement strand
CGTCGAAAAAAAAAAAAAAAAAAAAGAAAACAAATGTTCAACTGTGATTTCCGAGTGAGAAAGCTACCACGTTGCATGAGTGAGATACCGCTGCGCTTCCGCTACAGATATGTGTATGCATGGTTCTAGAATTTATCGATAACATACGCGATCGTGGATCTTCAATTCAAACCAGCTATCGACAGACGATTATTTTTTATAATATCGGACTTCCTGTCGCGAATCTTAACGTCAACGAGATGGTATTTCTTTTTGTTTCTCGCGTATACACGTGTACACGAATCCGGATCTCAGTTTTGTGTAACTTTTTAATATCTCGTATTAAAAAGTATAAATACCGTTCAAAAGTCTTGCGGCAAATATTACGTTCATTTTCGAAATTAAAAGATTTTTATTTTAAATTGAGAATGATCGTAACTGTAAATCGTATTATAAAATACACTTGCAACGTAAAGATTTTATAACACAATATTTAATATCCTAAGACTTTTGAACGGTGGCGTATAATCAACAAACACATGTGAAATTTTGTGTCGCTTCTAAACTACTGCCAGAAACAAAGAAATCTCGATCTCGATCAAGATGGCATTTCCTATAACGATCAGATGCGATTTATTTCGATACGATCCTGCGCGCGGAATATGAACTTGGAAAAAAAAATAATGTATTTCAATCGACAAAATCACTGGTGCACTAAAATCATCCATCTTCAACATTCATCTGGGATTCCCTAATTCTCTGTTAATTTTTATTCGTTAAATTAAGTTATAATGCGTGTTTGAAACGATTTTAGACAAATTGCAAAGTAGAAGGTAAAGATGAGAAGTGCCTGCAAGCATCAGGCGCAGGCGCACGAGATAAGTACACTACGCATGCGCATTAGATGCGTGCTTTAAACGCATGCGCGCCTGCCTGACGCGAACGCATTTAAAAATCGCATATAGAGAGAACAGGAACATGCTTCGTTCAGTTTAAATATCTCTGACGCACGCGTCGAAATATTGGCGATTATAGGAAATCCCGTCTTTAAAGCGACAGGATGCGATATAAACAACAATGTCTCGGTTATATAAGGTCGTGGATCCGTGAACGCAGATCTTGAATTCCTCGATACACATATGGTTCACGTGCCCACGTGTTTTTAGTACACGTTCAAATCCACGATCTCTAGTATTTACCTGTCTAACATAATCGTCCGAAAAATTGTAATCCAAAACGTTTGAAGTAAGTAGATTGGAAATGTTGGAACATTTCAACATGGAAAATAGTACAAAATATAATGATAAAAGAGAATCTCATTGAATTCGAATGTAAACTCGATGTTTCCGCGCTTCTCGTCGCGAACCTCGTCCCCACAAAAAAAATGGCGGGAAAATAACTAGAAGACTCGTCGATCGCGATGTTCCAATTATACGGTGTCCTCCATTATTGCGATACATTTGAATATAACGTTAATGAGTCTGTGTGTAGTGTTTCTGAATTAGTATTCATCACTTAACCTCTATTGTAACTATTGTACATTTGTTCATAGATGACGTAGACGATGAGTGAGAGGGGAAGGAGGAGAGAAGTACGTACATTTTTTTCGACAGAGCGACGAAACTGATAGTGATAGTAGACGCGTGTAACGTTATATAAATATAACAACAGATCCTTGATTAGCTAACGGACAATTGCGTCTATTTTGCGTAACCAAAGTTTTTTAGTAATCGATCGATAATTTGCATAGTGTTGCAAATTCGTGTATAACAACGTTATGTACTCAGAGCAACTAAGTAACTCGTCAACAAATGTATGACGAGTTATTTAGTTGCAAATAGATTTATTTTCTTCTACGGATACGTACAGCAACTACCACAAATATTTGGAGATTAAATTTTCGAATTATAATTCACGAATTACAATTATAAACAATTTCTCAGAAATAAAAAATTTACTGTTCGGATATTTGTGCAAATAACAAGTACGTATACGTGTATGTATTTATTTATGTATGTATGTATGCATAGACATACGTATGTACACGTAATTACTATTATTAATATTATTATTAATTGTAATTGTTATCATTATGAGATATTTTGAATTTTTGAAGAAATTTCGAGAACTAAAAGAAAAAGTATTCGTTGAACATGTAACAGTTCATTTGTATTCGAAATCTCTTTCATCTTGGGAACTGAGCACACGTTGATTTATTGATTCTGTTATTGTTGTCTCGCATTACGTAACGGTGTTCGATACACGTTAGAATTTATTTCTTAATGTTCGCTTTCGTCGTTGATTGATCATTAGCTAATGACAGCGAAATTTGTAAAATCGAAATACAATTTACGTTTTTAAAAAGAACTTACTGTGAAATGCAATTTAAATATAATCCTAAAATAGATTCCAGATCGTCTTGGTAATAGTATCGGATTCAACGTACGCTTAATAAACATTTTTCACTTACAATTAGTGTGAAAAGTGATGACTTAGTCTTTTCATAAATGTTATTCGTCGAGTAACATTTGAATTTGTTGCTTTGGGTTTTTAATGCTACAACAAAGGATTACAATTTTAATATTCCACGAAAATAATATTTTGATATATTTATTGTTAGCTGGAATAAAAATTAGTCACATGTTAATTGAACTGTAATGCTGAAATTATTCTATGTTTTTGTTTTCTTTTCTTTTTTTTATTAGTTAAATGCTGATTTCAGATTATTAATATTTTAAATGTAATACATGTTAGAATAGTCTTTTTTTTTTAAATTTGTATGTTTTCTTCCAATTTAAAATAAATTTTATAACATTACGTGCTATTTTTAATATTTAATTATAGTTTATTTTGAATATTTCTTGTATCATACGTTCGTTGTAAAAATTGAACGAAAACGAAATTATGTAAGTATTTTCTATCGTTGCCAAATTTTAAATTACCATGTAACTTTGTAGGAAATACGAGCTATATCTCAGGGACTGCATGTTTATCAATCTTTTTATTAGGAATACTTTATAATATAATTTCCAACTGTATAAAATGAAAACATTGTAAAATATTACCTTATACTAACCTGTAAAATTATATTGTTAATATATTAATATTACTTATTATGTCATAATAATACTAATATTTGTCGTTAAACTAAATATTATTTATTCTCTATGGAAATAAAAAAATATTTAATATAAATACATAATAATTTCCAATTATTCTGTGAGAAACAAGAATTACTTTGCAAGAGTAATAAATTTTTTGTTTCAGTTTAAATGACGCTCTTTTGTTTTAAATTAATATCTGTATAATTGTATAGAAATAAGTTTTCAAATCGCAAACTTGGGATCTCGTATCTTATTTTACTCAGTTTATAAATATTGCAATTATTCATTTCTGAAGTTTTATTCATTTCTGAAGTCTTAATTATTTCTCTCTTAATTATTAATAAAAAATCAACCATTCAAAAGGTAAAATTATAAGGAATAAAATGAAATATATTTATAATATTGAAAAGTAGAGCAAATCCGAGTTAACATATTTATTAATTACGACAATTGCAAAATATAAAGTTAGAACTTATTGTTAGAACGAACTGGAATGAGGAATTGATATTTGATGAATATGATTTTCAAGAAAGCTTATTGACATTGAAACTTGCCTTACAAATTCCGTTTCGTCTGCAATAATCCAACAGGAAGAAATAATTGAACTGGAACGTGAGTATAATGTGAAACAAACGTAGCAGCTACGGTTACGTTTATCACGTTACAGATTTGGCGAGATTTTCGAAGTAGAAAGAGCAGGTTCTCACAGTAAGTCGTGAAGAATTATGACTTTAGAATTGCATTGGTAATTTTACAGTCGAATGAGAGAGCACTTCCTTACGACACCGGGACTAATGAAGAAAAAATGAAAACCGACAGAGCGGTAGTGTTGAAGCGGCACGTTAAGGTGCATTCACAGTTGTTACTTTACTCGTTACACACATTATACACAATATTTAGTGGTATACGAAATTCGACGTAGGATTCTATTTCTAAATTCTTTTACGTTTGCTGATACTCATGCACTTAACTCATCAATTTTAGTGCATCGCGTTGTTGAACAGACGACAGTCAGAGACACTTGAAGACTCTTAACACCCGAAGATGTCCAAAAGATAGCATGTTAAACTTTCATCAAAGCGGACCAGTTCACCGACAATCGGTTGAACCAAGTAACAAGTCACGATATTACAAACAACAAAACACCATTCACATTTCCTAGCATGACACGATAGTACCAAGGTATAGGTAACAAATCTGGACGCACCTTTACGAGTCCGAGGGTGATCTCGTTTATATTCTTTGAGTGATTTATGGACAAACTGCTGCAACTCCGTCTACTTCACCTCTATTCACCTCGTTAGAAAGGATAATGTATTCATGAATGGTCGGACTCGTTCCCTGACGCGTTGCCGTGAACTTCTAAACTCGACAAGGAAAGTGTATATATATATATATATATATATATATATATATATAACCGACTGGAGCAACCTTTAAATCGAATCGGCCTATATACCTCTTCGTGACTGTTATTACGAAGACTGTGTTGTCATTTTTTTCTCTGTGTTGTCGGCATGTTCTGAATTTCCATCTAGAAGTCAAGGAGCTTTCTCTTTTTCGAATTTTCGGAAATGAAATATTTATTATTATTAAATATTTATTATCGAAGTGAATGTATGCGTTTTAAATGGGAACGGTGTAGAATTATTTTGAGGTTATGTTTCTATATTTCTGTTTCTTATATTTTGAGGTTATTTATACTTCTAGTGAAAGTCAAAGTATGCCTCGATCTAATGTGGAACAATTTTTAGATATTAATTCTTTTATAGACAATCGTTTAATTCCGCTTTAATCCTTCAATTTTCTACAATTAAGTCGTGAGTAAAATTGATAAATAGACAATTAAGTCGTGAGTAAAATTGATAAATAGACTTGTGGATCTTTATTTGAAAAAAAGTTTTTAACGGACAATTGTATAAAATGTACGTGTAATACGAAGAAATGTGTGAAGTATCCGGAGCATCGTACGTTCTGCAACTTTTTTTTTTAACATGTAAAACAATTTCCTACAAAGATTCTATTCTTCCATTTTAAAATTTTTATTTATCAATTTATATTTACCCTTCGTCATTACTGTTCTATTATATCTTATATCTTCATTAGAAATTTTCGTACTTCTCTAACGCTCAATTTTTTTTTTTAATTTCTCTTTTCTTTCATCAACTTAACAGATATAATAACCGACAGGAGGATAAACCCAGGGCTTTCGGATTTAAAGGCGGGCGTAAAGAGAAGAAATCTCTCTAGAATTCGTTATCGTGGATCAGACCGGGGCGGTATTTTCTTTTTCATGGTGGAACGAGCGAGCGTTGTTTCCTGTCTGTCAGTTTCTGTCGATTAGTCGCGTCTAGTAGCGGCGCGTAACGTCCCATTCGGAGCGCAGGAAGAAAGAGGCTTTGGAGTCGACGTGAAGGCAAAGCGAGACAAGGCGAGACAAGGCAAGGCAAGGCAAGGCGAGTGGCTTGTCAAGAGCTTCCTTCCGGCGACGCAGTGTGTTACGAAGGTATGGGCGTCGGCGAGAGAAACGAACGCTCGCCGAAGGGTGCTTCAAACGAATTAGTTGGCGCCAGAAAACTCGTCGGACCTTCATCCAAACGATCGTAAGTTAGTCGCTCGGTTGTATATTGTGTGTCATTACCAGACACCGATATTAATGGAAATGCATAATAATATACATACATATACAGTGGATCGAAGAAGCATCGGCACACCTAGTTTTCTTGCAATAGTTCTTTTCCTTTTTTTTTTTTTTTTGCTTTGCAAAAACTAAAATGGCTTCTGTCAATAGTTTATTACGTACGTGCAAAAGTGTACAGCAGAAATTATCCAGTAATGAGTTGTATAATAATAATATAAAAATTTTACAAATGTGATGTAAGATCCACTTATACGTAGCCCGATTTCACTTATCGTCATTTGCTATTTTTTCAAACTTCCACGAGAAGTAGACGACTTTCAGAAGCTCTTTGAAGTTATTTTAATAATGACAATTTGTTTTTGCAGACTTTTTCTGCGTGTTGAATTAGACGCACTTTCACCCTTTTTTTTAAACGTCCAATAATATCCAATTTATCTTTCGTTTTTTCTGTTATAGAAAAATATTCTTAGTATAGAAATCTGTATATGAGTACAGATTGAACTCGCTGTGAAATGGAGCATTTCAAGTAGGAAAGATAAGTGCTCCAATAAACATTGTTAGATACGTAGTTTAAATGTTTTTTGCTTGCATGATTATAAAATTTAATAATTTATAAAATTTAATAATATTCAACAGATAAAACAGACTGTAAATGTAAATTACTTAAAAGTATTTTCTTCACATGCTTCAGTAAACATTGTTGGATATGTAGTTTAAATGTTTTTATTTACATGATTATAAAATTTAATAATTTTGAACAGGTGAAACAAACTTTTATTTCTTTCATAATATATTTCTGTATATTTCATTCTATATATCCATGTATATATTCTATATGTTCTTACATGTATAATTTATAAAATTTAATAATATTCAACAGATAAAACAGACTGTAAATATAAATTACTTAAAAGTATTTTCTTCACATGCTTCAGTAAACGTTGTTAGATATGTAGTTTAAATGTTTTTATTTACATGATTATAAAATTTAATAATTTTTCACAGGTGAAACAAACTTTTATTTCTTTCATAATATATTTCTGTATATTTCATTCTATATATCCATGTATATATTCTATATGTTCTTACATGTATAATTTATAAAATTTAATATTTAGTAGATAAAACAAATTAAACAAATATAAATTAAAATATTTAATCAAATTAAACAAATATAAAATAAAGTATTTTCTACTATAATATATTTCTACTAATAATACTATAGAATAATTAAATTAAATTATATAATCAATATAAATTAAAAAGTATTTTCTACTGTCAAAGAAAAAAGAAAAACACCTTCAAATTCGACGCAACCAACGTTTCATTCTCTCTTTTCTCTTTCGGTCAACATTTTTCAGTCTCACGATCAACCTGGAAAACTTCGCACGCCGTGTTTCTTAAACGATCGGCCGATACTCGTCGGTCACGTTATTTTGCAATAACGGTGGCGGTGAGCGTCAATTTCTTTCGTTACTTGGCGAATCGTGAAAGTAGTATGCCTATGTATATTTCTCGCGTATTCCGGGTAATGAGCAATTTCAGCATCGTTGGCGCAGCTGCTTCGACGCTCTTACCTGTCGACTACCGAAACAACTCGTTGGTTAACTCGGCGACAAGAAAGCCGGTCGGTTGAAAAAGAAGATTAATCGGAGTCTTGGCAAAGGGTTCGCCGTCGCGGTCAGCACAATAGCGCTTGTTTGCGCCGCGGATATTGCAACAATTATCCGCGCAGAATGTTCACGCAACACCGCGCCGTGGCCTTAAGAAGCGGAGGAACGATTCGAACGATTAATTTCGTTACTTTCGGTGACACGACATCTCCAATTACGAATAGAAGCGATTCTGTTTCTCTCTCTCTCTCTCTCTCTCTCTCTCTCGACGATGGTTTGAACAAACAATCTCAAAGGTAACGTAATTTGCTTGCTAACGTATGGACGTTCGTGCACTTTGAAGTTAGAAAAATGTAATAACGCAAAATTACGATTAATGAAAATGTCAAAGGTAGGATCAATCACTGTGAACGTCTTTGCGAGTGTATTTCCCGGGAAGTCTACAAATAACTTAGAAAATTTAATATATAATATATATACTATGATATATTGTGTTATGATTTACAATATATTACATTCTCAATTTGTCATACCTTAGTCCCTCATTCGGCATTAAACTTTTAGACTTTTGAAGATTTTTTTTGTAATATTTTTCAAGATTCCAACCTGCTTAAAATTGCTGTCTGTTAAAAAAGAAAGAAAGATTCGCATTTTTCCTCATGCGTTACATTAATGAAGCATTTACTTACAATACTTGTAACATAATATAATAATAATACTTGTAATAATTATAATATAATATTATTATTATTATTTATTTATTTATGTATAATCCTTGCCTAGGGCTTCCGGTTTACAATGAGTCTACATCTTTATTATTTTCCTACTTCTATAGCTAATCCTTAGTATCTACGTCTTATGGATTTAATTTGCCTAGTAATTATAATATAATATATTATAATAATTATAATACTTGTAATAACACAAAATTATATATTATAATACAATATATTATAATAATTATAATACTTGTAATAACACAAAATTATTATATAATATATTAATATAATATATTATAATAATTATAATACTTGTAATGACACAAAACTATATATTATAATATAATATATTATAATACTTATAATAACACAAAATTATATATTTTAATATAATATATTATAATAATTATAATAATTACTTATAATAACACAACAAATTGTACAAATTTCTAGTTCGAGTCGAGCCGACGTGGGTGTCTGGCGTGGATTTCTTTTCCCGAAGTTGCAAAAGCGCGGCAAGAAAGAAAGCAACGAACCTTTCGGAGAGAGAGATTGCACTGCCGGTGTACAGGGGACCTGGTAACCCGTGGCACGGTGTAACCGTGTATAGGTGTAGAGCAAAAGGAAGACAAACGACGCGTCAACGGAGCTCAAGTAGAAGAGATTAGTCCCGGGGATGATGAACGGCCGACGAAAAACCGCGGGATGTGTCATACCGTAGGTACATTACAGAGGGACAGTAGGAAGATCGGCACGCGTGAGCCGGAAAAAGAGCAGGCGCGGCAGCGGTAGGGTGGAACACGGGGCAACGGGAAGGATATCACGACGGAAAGGAACAGGCAGAGATGTCAGAGAGGTTTCTCGCAATTAGTCAAGTTTTCCCCGTGCGCGAGCGACCGTGTCCAACACCGTGCCAGCTTATTTATGGGCTGCAGGATACGTGTAAACACGAAAGTAGATGCAGAAGGGGGATGCTCGGGCTCGTTCCTTAACGTCCTGATGCGCTTGCCCTCCCTCCCTCTCCCATTCCACTTCATTCCGCTGCTCTCGACTTCGCTTCGCTCGATTTAAGCTTTCGAGGCTCGCTTCGATTCCTCCCTCCCTTCGATTTTATTCCTCCTTCTATCGTTTCATCTCTTGTTTCACTTCCACGTTATTATTTTTCAGATTTCAATTTTGCGTGGCAGTCAACAATAGAAGTTGACGATAGAAGTCGAAGACTTTTGGAAAGGTGAGCGTTAAGTGTTGGTAACTGTGTAAGAATTTTTAGCGTTGGATATATTTTATATATCCAAATGTATTCAGTGTATATTTAATATAATGTATTATATTATAGATAGATATAACAATTACTATATATTATAGATAGATATAACTGTGTAACAATTACTATATATATTATGCAGGAATAGCTTGCAATAGCAATACTTGTTGATTAAATGTTTATCTAGTTTTAATTATTAGTCGAATTTTAATAATTTTTTTACTAGAAATGAATCTATATATATATATATAATACATTACATTAAATATATTGAATACATTTAGATATATAAAATATATCCAACGCTAAAAATTGTTACACAGTTTTATATATATATATTACTATATATGTATATATATATATATATATATATAACACTGTGTAACAATTTTTAGCGTTGGATATATTTTATATATCCAAATGTATTCAGTATATATTTAATGTAATGTATTATATATATATAGATTATTTTCTAGTAGTTAAATTATTAAAATTCGACCAATAATTAAAACATTTAATCTGAATGTAAACAAAAAAATTTATACTACTACAAATTTCTGCATAATAATGACGATATTAGAAATATAAACAAAATGGTCTATAATAAAATATTTCATTTGATTTTAAATAAAATATTCCTTTAAATATTCATTTTGATACATCGCTAAAAGGTCTGAAATGAACTTTTCACTCTTAATTTATTCAGCAGCTTTACAATATTTCATAGAACTTGAAACTTTTTGCTCAAACGAAGTTAAAAAAAGCAACTGTCCATAAAATTATCAATATTAATACAATTCTATTTATAATCATCAAATTTATTATGTATTACATATTATATTATATAATTGTACGTTGCATAATTTCTTTTAAATTCTAAATTCTAAAACGCGCGACGTGTTAAGAATAATTTAATTGCAATTAATGCTTCCTCCTTTCCCTTACGTCGTGAACGTAACGCTGTGAGCAATAGCGATTGATCAACAAAAATCGAGCATGCTGACATATTTTCAACGTTGCTGGCGTTACATTTGTACTTTTCCATTTTGTATAAAAAGAATTGTTACACTATCACTACGCAAACTACGGACAAAAAAATACTGCCGGTGAACAGAAAATTCTTCCCCCCCGTCGTGAACTAAAAAGCATCGCTCTCGACAGAGAGATCACCAGTATGACAACTGAAAAATCTCATTTGACCATAGAAATTTATTCATCCGTGATTCCTACGTGATTCTCGTCGGCACGAGTGAGTACGGAAAGGCTCACGAAACATTCGAAAACCGTAAAGGCCGCTCGCGGTGCACGCGGCGGAGAACAAAGAAATTAAAAACTAGTTAAAGCTACCCGGGGCGAAGCGTTTTCAAGAGAGTGGTCACGCAATATCGCCGCATGCTATCGGCCCTCTGTCGCTACTTAGGACCAATTCTTCCCTCCAACTTGTTCACGACGTTGTGTCGTCGTCAGTGTTGTTGTGCGTACAACAAGAATTTATTTCACGCAACGCGAGCGCGATCTTTCACAATGGCCGCGCGATCATTCGACACGAACGGAAATATTTCGCTCGTGGTAATCGATTACCGCGATCGAAAGAAGGGAAATCATCGGCAGTCAGCAGGGTGCAGCTCGGCCCATTCAGCGGTAACACGATCGAGGCCAACAAATAACTGGCGTGTTAAATCGAAAGGAGGTATATCGGCAATCGAGTTGTTAATGCCAAGCAAAAATAGTTTATATATATATATATATATATATATATATTTATAACATTAATAATATTAATATATATATTTAATATTAATAATTTATAATATATTTAATATTAATATATTAATATTATTAATTAAAATATATATATATTTTATTAAAATTATTAATATTATTATTTAAAATATATTAATATTATATATATTATATATTAATATATATATTAATTAAAAAATATATATATTTTGTTAAAATTATATTATATTATTATTTAAAATATATATTTTATTAAAATTATTAATATTATTTAAAATATACATATTAATATTATTAATTAAAATATATATATATTTTATTAAAATTATTAACGTAATTATACAAAAATTATTAACATAATTATTATTATATTATATATAAATATATTAAATTACTAAGTTTTATGGAAAATACACATTTTGCAGAATACGAAGGAAAGACCCGAATCTCATGGAAATCAATTTTAATTGCATCTACACATCTATACACGTGTGCCAGATACAAAGATCTTCGTTTTTGCATTTCACGGTGCAGAAAACATCTCGGCATGAAACGAACGATTTCAAGAGAGTGAAGGTTCCCAAGGTTCGATCACAACAGTTTCGACATTTTAGAATATTAATCACACCGACGCGTTCCAAATTCCGAGCCAACCGATGACAGGGTATTTTCGATATCCAAACAACGTTCTACTCGCGTGCAACAACACGGTCGATCGCAGCAGAACGAAGCGGAACGTTACTGCGTTTCATGCATAATTTATTGAAATTTCTTCGCGTCGATGCGAAGTAGATTGGAGAGACGATCGCGGCGCAGGATCGGATAATTTATTGCAACAGCGTTATAATTCTATAATCTGAGGATAATGGAGGTCATTAGCGTAATGCTTGTCTTCGAGCCGGATGATCACACTGCCCTGAAATCTGTGATCATTTCCGACAACCCCTCGTGCAGTGCCTCGACGCTGCGCGTGATTGCACGTTTATGTGATTCCTGTTATTTTCAATCATTATTTTCACCGGGTCTCCCCCCCCCCCCTCCGCCTTGCACACCCTCGCCGTCCCTCCGTCAGCAGGTAATTGTTATAATGAACAGGGAAATGATAGGCTTGCAGCCGGGGCTTGGCTTCGCGTTCTCTGTTTGAGAAACCTCCGAAACAATGCGATAGATCTTTACACCGCGCGCCGAGTGATTCACTGAATTTACTTTAGCGTTTTGCGAGTGTTTCGTCGTTCAATTTTCTTCATCGCCGCGTAAACGAGGCCGCACGAGATCGAAACATTTCTTATGGTTACTTTCCCCTCTTCCTGCGTCTCTGCGAATTGTCAAATTTTCTCATTTTTTGTCGAAATGTTCTGGACGATAGTGATAATAATTTGATCGCTCTAACATTGACGGTGAACATTGACGTTAAATAAAAAGACAATAATTGAGAATTGTTATTATTATTAGACGAATTATTCAACAGAAGGAAAGTTTAACAGACGCGAATTTTAATAAAATAAAATAAAATAAAAAAATTAAAATAAAATAAAGTATTTAGTTAAATAATAAAATTTATTTAACATAATAAAATTTACTTTATTTTTAATAAAATAAAATAAAACGCGAAATATTAATATCATTATTGAGAGTTGTAATAATCATGGAGATCATTGTCATAATAATTAACTTTAATTTATGGAACTTGTCTTAGATTCACGAATCGAACAAATGGATGCATGTTTTCTCGTTGAAATTTCTGACTTTCGAATTTAATTTGGAAACTTCGAGATTTCATTTTCTTTTTTTTTTTTTTTTTGACTTATTTTAATCGATTCAACGGAGAAACTAAATTTTTTTTTGTTACCTTTTACGCTTAGCTTTTATCTCGTGCGTCGAACATATTGAGAATTAGATATAACAATTAGTACAATGAAACATTACCTTCACGATTGACAAAACTTACCATCGAATTGCAGATTGAACAATCATGGATGCTTTTTGGATATCTGGAAATTTTAATTTGATTTCGATCAATTTTTATTTATTCAGAAACCATTTATTTATTGTCTACTAATTTTTTTTCTCCTGCATCGTATATACATATTACGATAATTAATATACTTACTAACTAATTTATCGTGGAATGGCAGATTATTGAGTATCCCAAATTATCGAGCTTCATACAGAAACTTTCATCTGACTTTAATTTAGTTTAACCTTCGAAGACACTCAGTAGTCTGGAATATTTAACGAAACAATATCCATAATTGTGTTCAGTTCGATGATAAGTTTTGTCAGTCGTTAATTTAGCAATCTCTTTTTACAGTAATTCTCATACGATAATTATTATGATTCTGAGCATATTCGACGGAGGAGAAAAGAGTTCGACAGTATGTACTTAACGAGTCACGGGAGAACTATAATCAAGAGCCTGCGAACTGTAATGTGGTAATTATCGGGACAGGTAGGGGAAAAAAAGAAGCATAAAATTATTCAAAGTGATTCTTCGATCGCTGTGGCATTACATTAATTTCTTGCCGTTGCGATGACATAAAATACACGTTCCTGAAGATCGAGGACCTGAAGGATAATCAAGAATGATATCTTCAATTTTGAAGCTGAAGAACATTTATTAAAAGATATCGTATTGATATTATTATTGGAATTTCTTGTCAGGATCGAGCAAATTTAGAATAAAATTTCGTTTCAACAAATTTTGTCATCTGTTGCTTAAAATGTAACCTCCTCGTGAGTCCAAGTCAAATAATCTTTTGTTCGAACGAATTTCATTGAGACAAACATAACTCGAATTACTTTTAACCGGAAAATCAAGTGATAAACCGTGGGCAAGAGTATTTTATTCCTCGTGTCTCTCTTACTTTCTCGCAATTATTCTACTCTTCTTTCTTATTTCCACCTGTTCTTCCATCAATTTCGAAATGGGAACAAACAGAAATTTGCTTCGAAGAGAACGTTGCGTCGCTTTTGTAAAAAAAAAAGCAGAGAACTCGTTTAGAGTATTAAATATTATATATTATAAATATTATAAATAGTATATAGTATAAATATTACAAATGTTATAAATATTGTATAGTATAAATATTATTATACACAGATATCCAAAGACAGAAATACGGAATCAACGGAAACATAAACCTGACTTCTCAAAATGACATACAAAGAGTATTAAAATATCTCAAAAAAACATAAACTACTATAAACACACATCTAACGCCACCGTCGTCGCTAATGACCTCGCTGTCGATGCGACAATAAATAAAAATAGAAGAAGAAGAAGAAGAATATTATATATTAAATATCGAGGTGAAACCTACGAGGAGAAAAGAAAAAAAAAGAAGAGAGAGATTCGTTTAAAGAGATAAACGTAAAAGGTGTAAGCGGGTGCGATATATTTCGAGGCGAATTCAAGGCGTGTAAGTTAAGCTCGTGGTAAAAGCTACTTTAAATAAAGCGTTCTACGTATGATAATATCGCGCAGATGGGTATATCGATATAGCCGTGGCGTGGAGACGAGGAGGCGAGGAGGGGTCGTGCTGACGTGGAACATATTCTATCAGTTTGATAGCTCTCGGTGGGACACTCGATGGCGGATGAAAGCTAAGGTGGATGCCTTGATATCTAATATCGGCTGTGCACCTTTATGTCGCCGGTATCGGTTTATGTTGCCCCGGGTAATCTTCATCCACCCCCGTACCAGGCTTAAACTTTTCAGGCAAGCGTACCGCTGACTGGTAAATAAAAGTGTGAGAAACTGCCATCGAGGAAAACGCAGCCACCCCACGGGAATAGTTTCGTTGCATTCGTGTATTTCTTTCTTTCTTTCTACCTCTACTTTCTACTTTTCCGCTGCGTGTCGTTTTCGCTTCGCGGTTTTCGCGATCGTGCATAATTTTTCTGCAGCTGCGCAAGCGCGGACCATAACGAGTGACGTGAAATCGTGCACAAACGTACGTACGTAAACCGTAACCAACCTACGTAGGAGAAAAGAAAAAAAAATCGTAGAAGAACGGAAAAGATATAACGGACGACCGTCGTGCGAAAGGGGTGAAAAAGTTAAAAAAAGTTACGTGCACGGTGGCGATTCGATCGCGCGAACGTAGACGCACGGTATCTGGACGTTGAGAGGATAAGAGTAGTTCGCATGGCGAATATAATTCCCACCGTGCAGTTTAAAGGCTACCTGAGATGACAGGCTGTAGAGGGAAGCTACAGCAAACTATTTAACATTCCGCCTCATTTCCTTCTCTCTCTCTCTCCTTCTTCGTTCCGGGGAGGGAAACGTTCGCGCTCGATGCGAAAATTGCTTCGGCAAGAATTATTGACTATAAATTACTCGTCTCGCTACCCTAACCTCCGTGGTGTTCCACCGTTATTCATGCAAATGACGGCGGAGGAGCCCCCCGCGGGCCACTGTGTGTTCGCGGTACACACAGCCTCGGCGGATAACTCCTCCTCGTCTCTCCTCCACGGTGTTACACGCCGAGATCCGGTGAGCTACGGTTGGCAAGCTAACTCTCGATATTGGTCGCGAATTGGCACGCATTTACATTTTATTACGCGTACTCAAGACAGACTGCCGCTCTGCTTCTCGGGGCTCTCTTTATTCTTCCCCCCCCCCCTCCCCCCTCCCTGCTTCCGCTCTCTGGTTCGGTGAACGTTCGCTCGCTTCCTTTCGCCGCCATCCGCCAAACCTTTCGTTTGTCATTGGGATCGCGATTGCGAAGATTCCTCTTGCCCCCCTCCCCTCCCCCTCCCGAGACATCGCGCAAATACCTCGAATCGGTCGGATATTGCCGTTTAAAGGCTACCGTGAAACGACCGACGCCGATCAATTACCAAGTTAACGAACGGACGAACGAACGAGGAAACTTGCCGCTTGCGTTTATTCTTCCGTTTTCTTAATTCTGGTTCTTTTTCTTTTCTTCCTTTTTTTTTTTTTTTTTTTTTTTTT
>NW_025109928.1:214412-221862 GCF_011392965.1 Frieseomelitta varia | reverse complement strand
TTTTTTTTGCTTCTTGCGACGAAGGGTTTTGAGCATCTGTGTTCAATTTTCAAATTACAATTTCTCGATGGGGTCGAGATTTTAACCAGATCATTTGATAAATGTTTGACCAATATTTATATACTTTAATTCAAGCACCTCTTTAGGGGGGTGCGAAATATTATAAAGAGTTATTATAATATGTAAAGAATATTATAAAGAGTTTATAATATTATATTATAAACTCTTTATAATATTATATATTATAGCTCTTTATATTATATTATAAACCCTTTATATTATATTATAAATTCTTTATAATATTAACTCTAATAATATAAACTCTTTATAATATTATATGTTATAACTTTTTATATTATATTATAAACCTTTTATATTATATTATAAATTCTTTATAATATTAACTCTAATAATATAAACTCTTTATAATATTATATGTTATAACTCTTTATATTATATTATAAACCCTTTATATTATATTATAAATTCTTTATAACATTATATATTATAACTCTTTATATTATAAAGAATATTATAAAGAGTTTAGAATACGAAATATTATAAAGAGTTATAAAGAAATGATACAAAATGCTATATATAAAATAAAAGAGTTGTACAGCAAATTTTATGAGGTTATTTTAAACTTCAATTTTCAAGACTTCAGTGAGTTCAGTAAAAAAAAAATCTTTTTCAGCGTTTTTACAAATGTTCGAATTTTTTATTCATTTTTTCCAAACTTTTCATGGATTTCCTACGTGACGTTAAAATATTTTTACGCTCTGAAAATGAGTCCAAATGGATCGTTGTGCGATTATTTGTCACGAAGTTATAATAGCTTAAAATCGAGTGTACCGAGTACTTTTACCAGCGCATCTATATATTAAAATTTGCAAAGAATTTTGCAATTTTACGTCATTAATTATGTTTTATCCATTATCGAAACTCAGGAACGATTCTGAAAGAATGAAACTGAAGAATTTAACGAGAACGTGACTGATGTGTATTTAATATTTCTCAGATTTGTTTATCGTTTGTTTAAATTTATTGAAAATTACATATCTGCCCAATGTGTCTTCCTGTTCACGATGCATTCGATATTCCACGTTTTCTCAAGGAGAAGAGGCAGAAATAGGAAGAAAAGAAAGCGAGGAGAAGAGTAGGGCCTCGCGGAAACAAGGGGGAGAGAGAGAAAAAGAGAGAGCGAGAAGGAAATAGAATGCGGTATACTGACGCTAAATTGAATTTTTTTCAATTCATTCCACTTCCCGCAAGCGAGCTCAAACTCGATGAGTATCTGTACGCGACAGCGGCACCTATTCGCAGTAAATTCTCATTATTTTTAAATTGGAAATGAGAAGTGTACGCGGCGGGTGTGGTTGAGAGCACCTTTGCCGCCGTAGAACGAAAAAAAAAGAAGAAGAAAAGGAGGAGAAGACGAAGAAAAAAAAAAAAAGAATCAGGATCCCAGCAGTGTATTATTCCAGACCGATGCCTATCCTAACAGTGGAAGAGTCGCAAAAATTAATTTAATTACCTGGCCGGTGTCAATAACAGTAATCGTTCCCCCTGTTTTCAACCATCTGAATAAATATCGTCGGCCTAATTTCTCCGGCATAAATTCTTCTTTAATCGTCACGTCCACTGATCGCCGAGTATAACATAATTAATTTACGAATTTTACGAATAATTTTGTTCAATTACGTTCAATTATCGTGCAATTTTTAGAATATGAAAAATTAACTTTCTTCCAGTTGTTACGATTATTTTGTTTATTTTTTATTTCGACAATTATTTTTCACTCAATTCATGGTGTTTGCATTCAACTTATTAGGCATAATTAATTTGATAAATTTTTCTGTTTTCGTTTTATACAACTCCAATTTTTTATTTAAATAATTCTATTCGATTAAATAATTGAAATAAATGACACTAGTGTATAATAAGTGCACTCATATTAGGAACAAATAGAAAATTTATTCCAGAAATGAATAGTATAAATAATGAGTTTATTCTATTCCACAATAAGTTTGTTTCGCTTATTTATCGTTATTTATTTAATGACTTTGTAAAGGATTATTATCAAATGAAATCGAGAAACTGGTGAAAAGTTTTTAAATTTGAAATTTATTGTAATACAAGGTTAATCAAGGTTTCCACTTCTTACTTTCAAATGAAATACACCTTCCAGGTAAATGAAATATAAGAACTGTTCTAACGAACTATGATCTATCTTTTTCCATTTTTCCAACAGGACACTTCTCTAACTTTTATTTCTTCGTACGATTTAGAGCAAACTTGTGTTATTTTCACAGTATTCGTAACAAAGATAAAGATATACAAAGCTTTCTCTTAAGAAAAAAAAAAAAAAAAAAAAGAAAGAAGAGGAAAATAAGAGAGATGCTCTTATTAAAATGATATGAGAAATCCTTTGGCATTGGTTCAAACTCATTTATTAATCGGAGCCAAGATACAGTCTGTCCTCGAGGCAGTACTTTTACAATAACATGGTATTATATTTCTTGAAAAATAAGAATTGTACTAGATTAGTAATAGTATAAATCGAGAGTATTAGATATTTCGCTGCATCTAAGGACAAAATTTTCATGTACAATATTTAGATTTACAGATTCAGGCCACAGCGTCGAAATAGGTTAGACAGAATAGACGATGATTCGATACAAAGGATATATATAGCGAGTGGGAGAGGTAGCTACCGGTCGTTCGAACGTATTCGAAGAAGAACGCATAATTAGTAATTAACACGTTACAAAATGATCGTACCTTTTTTCCCTTGTTGTGGAAATTAAAAAAAAGAAAAAATTTTCTTTCTTCCAAACATCTAAAAACGACTGGTCGATTTTGTAAAATATGAGAATATAATATTAAATTTATTTTTTATATAAAATATGAAAAATAAAAATATGATATTTGCAAACCAAATATCCGTTCCTTTTTTTATCCGACTGTAACCGATGGCAATCATTTTGTATCGCGAGAAGGATCTGTAACTTAATCGAACGATTAAAAAAAGAAAAAAATCAACCAGCCTTATAACAAAACTGCGTAAATTTGCGTGTATGAAAATAATTTGACCGATGAGGCATATATATATATGTATGTATATATAATAAATCGCGTCTTCCGGTTTGTCTATTGTATTCGAGAAGCGGAACGAAATATCGATAAAGGTTGAATTTCCAAATTACATAATTAGCCTTGCTCGTTCGTGTTATATATTCTTCTCCTTTCTGCTACTTCTTTTTCAATATTCCTTTTATTACATAATAAATTATTTTCAAACATATTCCTCAACCTGCTTGATATGACAAATAATTCAGAATCACCTAAACAATAGTCTTTATACAACAAGTGTTAGAATATATTATATTATCAAACAATTAAGTAATAATGTATCTTTTTTTCTGTTTTCTTGTCTGCAACTATTATACATTTAACTACTATTCTATTGTTAGAGCAGTAAACAACTTTTTCATCACTTTCACAAAAGATCCGAGAAGGATATATTCTCTTTATTTTATTTTTTTTTTTTTTTCTCGTTATACGCGTAATAGATTATTCGGATATTTTTCTCTCCTTTCTCTCTTAGTAGGATATATATCAGCACGCATCTCGTCTTTGTTTCACGTGTTTTTAATAATTATATATCGTCATCACACGATAGAGTTTACTTTTATTTTCTTCGTTATAATTTTTTTTTCTTTTTCTTTTTTCTTTTTTTTTTTTTCCTTTTCNATATATATATATATATATATATATATATATATATATATATATATTTAATCTTATCTGTGTTCATACGTGTATATACGATTTTTTTTTTCTTTATATTCTTTGTTGAAAGATGTGCGTGTGTATTATACCTGCTTGTAAAAGTATTTCATATGTTTCTTTTACTCTCGTTCCACTTTCTCTCTCTTTCTCTCTCCCCTTCCCTCCCTCCCTCTCTCTCTCTCTCTCTCTCTCTCTCTCTCTCTCTCTCTCTCTCTCTCTCTCTCATTCTCTCTTACTTCCTTTCTTTAAAACACACACGCACACACTCACGCATTCATCCATTCAAACACATGCATCGTGTTAACTACACATGCACTCATACATCCATATATCCAGTTTCTCACTCTTTATCAATGTTTAACATGTTTCCTGTGTGTGCGTGTAAAGTTCGCAATTTACCTAATTGTCGAGTTTTTAGTTTACGCCCTCCTATTTGGTACGACAGAACTCATAGGTGAAATGTGAACGCTAAATTACAATAGAATCGTACGCTATTCCAAATTCGGATAGAGCTCGAACGATGCTCTCATAGCTGATACCATTTCTTGTCTTTGTACTTGAGCATCAATCCGTGAGCAGATTGCGAGAAACCCTCGGCCTCGGACATCATACGCGCTGTCCGCTCCTCCAACTGCGACAACTTCTCGCCACGCTCGAGGACCATCTGGTGTGCCATGTTCACTTCGCCCGTCGCCGTTGTCACGCGTTCGCGAAGACTTTCCGCTCCTGCGTTCGGTCCCGGTATATGTTTCGCCACCGTGCGAGAAGCTCTGCCGCTTGATTCGCCAACTGAAAATAACACATCGATTTATTTAATGCTTCTTTTCTATTATTTCATAAATTATAAACATCTCCGTGATTGTTTAATCAATTTAAGTACGTATCGAGATGCGACTCTGAGATCTTTCTTACGAACCGCAACTGATATTTCTTTCAGGTTTCACCAAGTGTAAAATTCGCAAGATTGTTTCATTTCAACCCAAAAATGTTATCCAGAGATTGATTTTCAATGAAAAACATTGATATACTTCTAACGTTGATGTTATATTTACACAACTATTATTGCACTAGGGACGTTTTGCTCTTTTTTTTTTTTTTATAAAATATGAACGAAAATGCACTGATAGGAATTTTCTGGATAAAATAAAAAAAATCATGATACTAAGGATTAATGCATACTCTTCTTACATTAACCAGGAGGAAAAGAGAAAAAATACATTTACTCATCATAGTTTTTTCGTGTGAAACAAGTAATTTCAAGTTAACGATAAAAACAGACGTTAATAAGCTTTTGAACTAGAATTGTATAATTCAAAGAATTGCTAAGATACCATTGAGACTTACATAACTCTTCTCTATCAAGGCTTCGCGACCCACCACCAAAGAGGCCTTTGAAGAAACTTTCTTTAGGTGGTTCAGGCATATCGTGACCAATGAATAAATCTCCCATCATTTCAGTTAATTCACCACTGAAAATAATATAAGTAAAATGAGGAATGATAATTCAAAGATTCAAATGTTTCTTTTAGATTCTATTTATACATCATGCAATATTACATAAAATTTTATTTTTATGTTTCATTCTTTTTTTTTTTTTTTTCTTTATAATTTTTTTTTTTTTTTTTTTTTTTTTTTTTTTTTTTTCCTTTTCCGGCCTTTATTTATTTTCAAAGGATCCGTTCGGGTACGTTCGAGCTGCTGGACTTCGAATACTATCGAGACTATAAGACGATAAAAGCTGCCGCGAAAAAAGATATCGGTTGACAAGTTAAACGAATTAAAGTATAGATTAAATTCTCGGTTCTCTTGTGTACGTTACACTTGTATATATATATATATATATGTATATATAGGTATCACAATCCCAAAATTCGAGAAATCTCTTCTTTCCTTTCTTTTATGGATGTTACACAACAATACTCGAGCAAAGGTCCAGCCTGTTCTCACGCGGACCGCAACAGTAGTATAATACTCGACAGTAGACACGTCTCGTGGCCAAAAGGTATTTGGTGGCGGTTGAAAGTTTATCAACGAACCTACTACTTGCGTATATTGTCCGAGGGAAATTATATCAAGAAACTTGTTATGACTCAACTCGAAGAAATTGCAATCTAATTAATTCTCTGCAAGACACATTATAATATAGTTTTCTTTATGCAGGTGATTAGTACCATTAACATCAACTATACAATTATTGCTATGGAAGCAGTACGACGATTCAGAGCCTCAATAAATTCAAATGAACTTATACATACATACATACATACGTACATACACGCGTACAATGCACGTACGTATAATGTATGTTATATATTGTCTTTAAGTAATCTCTAATCTACGTATAATTTCCTCCTTTCATTCTTTTTCTCGTCCTCTTTTTTTTCTTTTCTTTTTTTAAATTAACAGCAGCTCTCCCCCCCCTCCCCCCCGTTCTCGTCGTTATATACGTCATAAATTCAATTGAATTCATCATCGACGCTGAAATAGCGTAACTTACAACACGTTTATTATACAAACAGCTCTTTGTTTCAACGTATAATAGTTTTCCTACTGCATTTGTTCTTTTATGTACATAGCATACCTAGCGATAACTACAATTAATAACAACTAATATATAATTTATCAACGGCGCGACGACGCGGCAAGTTTATTACAGACGAGAATACATATAAACCCGAATAACCGAGATATCATCCGCGGATAAATTATACATTACACTGCACTCAATGTTTTACTCGCTATTATCTCGATTAAATTAATCTTTATTGTCAATACATTCGGAGCAACGTCGCTGCATATACAACAATAGGAGGATCTTCTAATTTGGACAGTTAGCATTTCGACGAATTTTTATTCTTGCCTCTTTGCTTTCGTCTGTTTCTTTTCAAGCATGTATATTGTGCAAATACATATACAGCTAGTCGCAAAGGCATCCGACCGTGTTGGACAATTTAAGCGAACTTAAATAAAATATACCTTCAACAAACATCTATTATATTTTTATTTCGTGGCGCGATCGATTCGATCGTTCGAAAAATAAACTGAAACCCGCTGTATAATTATATTTGGAAAACTGAAGCTATAAAACATTCAGTCGGCCGAATATTTTTGCGATCAGTTGCATACATATATCTCTCACGCGTTCTGTTTCGCTCGCGGGCGAAGAACAAACGGAGAACAAATTACCGGTTGGCGGTAAACGATTACAGGACGTCCGAATGGATTAACGGAGAATCGATCGGTTAAAAGGCGAATTGTCACATAATTATATATGTATTGACTCGCACGTAGTTGAATCAGTTTTCTATATTTGCCTAGGTACTTACTTCCTTTATATCTTACGTAAACCTAGATGCACTAATAGTTTATTTAATTTTTTAATAGCAACCACCTCTCGCTTCTCTTCACGGTTTTTTTTTTTTTTTACTGTTTGGTTCAGATATATTATGTGCATATCATTCTAGTATTCTCTTTATACGTTTTTATGTGTATATATACGTACATATATAGAGGTTGTTACACATTTTGAGAAATCGCGCATATACATACATATATATGTATATGTATATGTATATAGATATATATATATATATATATATATATATATATATATATATATATTTAATCTTATCTGTGTTCATACGTGTATATACGATTT